>NW_027118120.1:0-111843 GCF_038497915.1 Lipomyces doorenjongii | reverse complement strand
CAGCCGACATTTTATTCGTTGCGAATGAAAGTTTATTCTGCGAATTGCGAATACGAATGCGAATAGAGAAAATTGTATTCGTGTCCAGCCCTATTAATATGTGCGGTTTCGCATCATATATACCGCGAAGAGAATATGACTGCGTTTAAGACAAATTACAGGATTGAGGCTTAAAAAACATAGATAGCTCGGTATTAGGAAGCTTCTTGCTAAAAGTTCAGTGAGAGGATGATATGCTAATCAGAGACGAAATTGTATATTACGCATTATTTATACGATATAAACAGCCAATTACCGATAATAAAGAACGATCTTCTATTATAAGTAAGGATGGATATATGGAATTTAAATTACGCAATCAACAAAAGATCTTTAAGTATGACCATAGCTTCTTAAATGCGCCTTAACTTCATATTAATCCGTCTGGCTTCTACCAATGCCATCACTTCGATATATATACCCTGCCCTCCCATGCGCTTAGTGTGTTGCCTCGGTTGTCGGAATTCCCTATTAACAATTCGAGATTTTTGTCTTTCAGACTTGCAGGAATATAAATGTCTTGCTCTTCGTCGGAAAAGTTCAGAACAACCAACGCATGATCTCCATATTGGCCCTCTTTGATGTAGGTGAAAGTCTTCAAGTTCTCAAATTCGCACACCTTAAATATCCCATGGATGAAGAGCTCTGAATGTGCTTTCCTAAGTTCGAGCATGTGTTTCCAGAACGTAAAGATACTGTCGCGGTCATGTCGTTGTGCTTCCACATTAATTTCAGGATAGTTGTCGTGCACGCGCATCCATGGCTTTCCGGTTGTAAATCCTGCATTTGCGGAGCCATCCCACTGCATCGGTGTTCTCGCGTTGTCACGCGCAATCTTCTGCAATGCCCAAAGAGCTTTCTTGAGCATTTTCTCGTTTCCTGGATATCTCGCGTTCATTTCCTTCCAGTAGTTTAGTGACGATACGTCTTGATACTCTTCCACTCCCCAGCTGGTGGGCACATTGACCATCCCAATCTCTTGGCCTTGGTAAATGAACAATGTGCCGGTCAGGGTTGCAAGCAGAATTGCCAGTAATTTCCCTGCCTTGTCATGGTATTTAGGATCATCGGTCGCGAATCTCGAGATACTCCGCCCCTGGTCATGGTTCTCTGCAACTACGGTTGTCCATGCATCCGTTCCGATTACCAGGCCTTGAGTCTTCATGATTGCTTTTTTCATATCCGTCAACGCATGTTGATATAATTCGTGCTTATGCGCCGTTGCCCAGCCCCCAAGCTGGAAAATATCAAAGTCAAAGACCATTCCCAATTCTTGCTCCTGAGCGGAAACATAACGCAGGATCTCATCCCTTGACTCAGTGTCCGGCAATTCTCCAACTATCATGACATCTCCGTACTTTTGCAAGACCTCCCTTCGAATCTCCTTCAGCCACTCGTGCATTCTCGGTCCATTGACATAATATTTCGTTGCGCTCTGGTATGGTGAACCTGCATCGACAACCTCAGCATCAGGGTATTCCGTATCCTTGGAGTACAAATTGACGGTGTCGACCCTGAAACCATCGATTCCCTTCTTCAGCCAGAACTCGATTGCGGTGTCATAGATTGCCATCCTCGTGGTCTGATTTTCCCAATTTAGATCCGGCTGCTCCACGCAGAAAAGATGGAGGTAGTATTCGTCCCTCTCGGGAACATATTCCCAAGCACTACCTCCGAAGATCGAGCTCCAATTGTTGGGCGGTTGGCGCTTGCCGTCAACAATACGAGGGGCCCGCCAGATATACCAATCAGCCTTGTCGTTGTCCTTGCTCTTCTTACTCTCTTTGAACCATGCATGCTCGTTACTGGTATGGTTAACGACTAAATCCAAAATCAACCTCATACCACGGGCGTGCACTTCTTGGATCAAGATCTCCATATCTGCGAGAGTGCCATATGGGGGATACACATCCTCATAATTTGAGATGTCATAGCCCATATCTGCTTGTGGGGAATCGAACATGGGGGAGAGCCAGATTGTGTCGATGCCGAGGTCCTTGAGATAGTCTAGCGTGCTGATGATTCCCGGGATATCACCCAATCCATCGCCATTTGAGTCTTTGTATGAGGCAGGCCAGATCTGATAGCATGTGCCATCTTTCCACCACGCTGGTTTGGATATTGTCATTGTTGTATAGAGCACGTAAGTAGCAGCTATGGCCCACTCGATAATGGAGGAAAAATGGTCAGCTCCTGTGGCGGTCCATGGTCTTTTAATGTCGAAGCTTCATATCAGCAATTCAGCCACTGTCGGAGTAGCATTTTAGATCGTGCCCGGTCCAATGAGATGTAATGGCAACGGGCCATTAATGCGGGGTAATCCACGGACAAATTTCGGATAGACTACGGCGGCACATCGGCCACCGTTGTGTGGAGACGGCTGTCATTCGTCTGCGGCATGAGTAAAAATAGGTACGTTAACTGCAAGAACCGGCTGGTTTTATGGCTCATCGGCCAGAAAAGTCCGGTTAGCATCCAATCCCCCAGCTGGATAACAGTGCTTTCCTCGCGCCCCACGACGCCTATAGCGCAAAGTTGCTTGCGCGGCGCCCCACATCGACAAGAACCAAGGGTTCGGGGTTGTATGTGGCTCACGTCGTCCGAAGTAGTTCCGCGGGTACTTTCTCCGCATCTAAGCGCAGACTTGCGACAGTGAAGTGCTTTATTTGCAGACAAAGTTGACGCAGGCTTCTTCAAAGCTCCCCAGGGTTTTTGAAGTACTGACGCTAGAGAGAAGCAATGACTGGGCTCGCGCTTACCACCCGCGTCGGCTAGTTTTTGCACGTCAGCATCATGCATTAGTGCCTTGAAAGTAGCGAATGTAAACTGATCGACAACGTCGCCTATGAAATATCAAAGTTTCTGATTCAGAAGCTCAAAGCAGGATCGTGGAAATTACGGTAGGTAGACTCTGACAAATCCAGAGCTGGCAAATGATGATAGATAGAGATATTGGAGTCAAGTTAACGACCTAAACTCACCCCGATGGATTCCTGAGTCATGTATGATCAGGGTCTGTGCTAGCGAAGTGGCATTGATATGTATTGGGATGGTGCGCTCGGAAATATAATTTTCTACGGGCCATCAGCTAACCTGGGAGATTGTAGTGTCTCTTAGAGGGAGCCTTGGTCAAGGAAGGGTGACTCTCGCCGCTGCCGGGGAACGTCTGTCTAAGACTCGAGTAGATCGTCAGCCAACCAACTGCAGGTGTCTTCCATGCTTGCTGGAAACTCCCGTGATATCAGGCTAATACGAAACTTCTCATGTCCAGCCAATGTAATCAATTCCCTAGCACTTTAATTTAATTGTAAATATTATATATACATCCCTCGTACAACTTCTGACTGCTAATCTGTCCTACCATTTGAGTTTAGAAGCCAATTGTCCTGCTAGACAAGCGAAACCAAAGGGTCGGCAGGGAGCAAACAATGGGTTAACACTAGTCCAAGTCGGGTTAACATAATGCAAGCAGGTACGACCTCTAAATTAAAAGGCGTGTGTCTTTGGGTAATCCATATGTAAATATCATTATTTTCGTGTCAATTTTACCAGGCGGGTCAACCAGGGGTGTTCCTATGAGGACTTTTGCCAGTGAGCAGTTACAGACTGACCTTCCCTTCGATGAGCGTCATTGTCCACTTATCGTCAAGGGCGAGGGCGTGTGCAGAACGCTGAGGAATGGGAACATCGCTCGAATCTATGAACTGGTAACACATTGACGGAATCAGTACATATCTATCATAAACAATATCAGTTGTGTATCCTTTGATACCTAGCTTTCTGGCCATCTGTACACAACAAATCCATCCCTCATTCCGACTTTCGTATAGAGTAACTGTGCTCGATGATTGTGCACCTGCGTATGCCAATATACTCTGCTCGCGTCAGTCTCCTTTCCGACGCCATACACATGTTCAATCAACTTTCGTCCCACACCGTTCAGCCGCGTTTCGGGAGCCACAAAAAGATCGTGGAGGTAGATGTAGTCCGTAATAGCCCATGTCGAGCGATGCGTCACCCAGGTGACAAATCCAATCAGCTTTCCATCTGCCGCCTCCGCTACTGCCGCGTAAACCGGCTCGCTTTCGTCAAAGAAACGGGAGAAGGTGGTCTCAGTGACTTTGTCATCAAGGGTAGATTCGTAAAAGACAAGATACCCCTCCCAGAGCTTCAGCCAGCTCTCCTTGTCGGATTCCTCGATAGGCCGGATTTTAACTTCAGACATTCCGAATCGGCTCGCCAGAGTATGTGACGTATGTAAGACTGATCAATTGAAGGCGGTCACAATGAAGAAATGGAAAGGTCTTCAAGAAGCGCCACCTAAACGTGGAGTCTTAACCGGCCGCCAGCAAAAAACCGGCACACTGAGTTTACCTTAATCAAACTCAACGATAACGCGTCAAAAGAATGAGATTCGTGGGGAGGAAATCAACCATTCCTCTTTGGGACTAGCAAAAAGTACTATTTGCTATCACTGAGCAAGAACGAGGGTATCGTAGACTTCAAGGTGATGGAGTGGTTTCTTTCTGGTATCGTTGCTAGATCGTATAGTGTTAATTCTTCCATAGTTTAAACCATTACTCCTAGTGTCAATGGTCGCTACATTATGTTCTTTTACACCGGAATATGACGACTAATGCCTGCCAACAAGAGTATCCAACTACCTACAAACGATAAATGTAAACACACTATACATTTGATATCCTAACTGCAGAATCAATGATATCATTAGATACTAAAAAGTTATTGCTTCAAACTGGTATATACGGAGAATAATGACTGCAATAGAGCAAATGGGAGCAATAAGTCAGTTAGACTTCATTTATGATCATATTGAAAGCACCCAGGAAAGTAAATATAAGTTACTCATCAATGAAACTCGCCCACCTGCAGCCCAAATCCTTCCGGAGGAATCTTTTTCAGTGATGCCGTCCTTGCGTAATCCACACCTGCCGCATACACATTATTTCCCCACCACGAAAAGGTCGTCTGCGTATACTGCAGTCCTAAGAAGATAACGATGCCCGAAAATGCAACGCCAGCAGACAGTCCAGAAGCTAGAATGTAGTTATACTTCGTCCACCAGGCCGTGTACCTTCTTCGAATATAGAACATAAATGCGGTCGCCATGTAGAAGCCACCAATGTAATAGGTGTAGTTATAGGTCGCTCCCCAGAAAGCTGCCCCGGAAACAAGAAGCGCCGGGTGGATAGCTTTCATTTTCAATGGATATTTGAGCTTGAGAATACCAAATGGAATGGCAATCAGGGGGCCAATATAGAAACAGTGCTTCAGTGCTGGGTACAATGTCGTGAGCACGCGGTCTGGGTTAATGACACCAAACATAATTGCATCCGAGTATACAGTGCGCGGGAATTGGCAGACGAACTTATCTACCTGCGTCGTGCTACAGAAGCCCTTGACTGTGTCGAACAATGCCTGCACAGCACCTATCGTCGATAGGCATTGTATTAATGTCGCGACTAGCTGGGCTCGAAAGACTGCTCGTTGGGGAAGCTTGGCGTAGTGTGCAATCTTCTGATCAGCGATAAAACTCTCGGCCTGTTCGTCAACATTGTAGCCCCACATACGGACCATCATGTTCGTCACAGCGTTGCCGGGGTCCATATATCCTGCCAGAATAACTGAGAAAGCTCCAAATCCCATCGCATATCCGGTCATAGAGTAGATGATCACCGTGGGAATATACATCGCGATGTTGAACAAAAATATCATAATTACAGTCCAAACTGGAACAGTAGTTGGCCATGCAAGCAAAGCAATCAAGCCAGTTGCCATCCCGACAACAAAAATAGCAAGGAACCACCAATCTGGCACTTCAGGATAGTTCGCCATCATGCGAGAGTGGGGATCATCAAATTCCGCAAGAGCGCTGCGGCGAGGATGTCGAATAGTTTTCCAGAACATCTTCATCGTAGTCCCGAGCAATTTATACTCAGTGATCATGACGTACATAAATGCGCATGTGTAGAGTGCCCAAAGACCACCAGTACCAACAATGTGCCCTGCTGACATATAAGGTGCCGAGTATGAAAGGTACCTTTCTTCGTTAAATTTACCATCAACAACAATTCTGGACAAGTTATAAGTCTTGCCACTGTTGTCATAGATCGTGTTCGCGTTGATCGGAAGGTATGCTGTGAACTTGTGATTTGTCCAGTACAGAGTCATAACAACGAGACCGCTAAGAATGACGCCAATGAATTTGTTCATAAATGCAAAATATGGCACGACGAGAACACTGGCATAATTAATGACGGCCCAATCAAATGTGGGAATAGGATTGATACCCATCCCTAGGAAGGAGCCAGTAGCAAGAGCCAACTTAACGTTCTGAGGAGCGATCCAAGTCATCCAGTTAAATGTACTAAGAGCCTTGAAAACATATGTAGGGATGAAGAAGTACAAGAAGGACGCAACAAAGGTCGTGAAGAATAGCTTTTGACGCGTAATCGTCCACCCGTTGATCGAAGTCTTCGTCTCATTGAGCAACAAAGCTCGGTTAAGTGCAAGAGTAGGCAAAACTGTTGGAAACATTGCTCGGACGGGAAAAATGGCGAGCTTGCGAACAAGACCGGCAAGGCCGTAACCAAAGAATAAACTTGCAAAGTTCATAAGAAACACAAATCCGAAATTAACCCACTTGAGATGAAAGAACAGCTCGTGTCGCATAGCAACGGTGAACGACATGAAGTTAGACATCTGCGAGCCGACATTCACCATGATGGTCGCCAACATCTGCTCTTTGTGAGTCCACGGGCCAGGGTTTATGCTGTAACGAGTTCCGAATGCAGTAAATCCCCAGTCCGGTAATAACTGCGTAAATTTTCCACAAGGAAATAAAAATAATTGAAGAACTGTGGACTGAAGTGTAAGACGTGGCTGGCGCTCGTAGAAAAACTCGTTGACGAAACTACCAATAGCCACCCAAATAGCGCCAAGTATATAGGCTCGAATAGTCTCTACAGGGATGGTAGGGTCATCAAACGGATCCGTAACTGCGCGGACCTCAGGATAAGGCGAGTGGAATTGTATCACTGCCGCTTCAAGTTTGGCGTCGAGTTCATAGGTATCGATATTCGCACCATAAGATTCTGGACCAGCAAGGATCGTCTCGATCTTTTTAAGCGTCGCTGTGGGGAAATTGACATCGTCGTAATGTTCTTTGTACACTTTATGAAGAATCTCAATTGCTTCTTCCACAGATATATCCATGACTTTATCGCACAAAAACGCCGAACCTGAATCAGCCAGGGGATCAATGTCGGTCGACTGACCGACTTTATTCATCGCTTTGATCCTCTCGATGATCTTTGCACGATCTGTCTCGCTAACTCCATCGCTGAGATATCGAACTGGCTGGACGTCGACTTGCGCAGACTTTTTTTCGTCAATCTTTTCATTATAGTCCATTGTGAGGGCCTCAAGAAATGTTAATACCAAGCTTTGAAGCAACTATGTCGATGTTATGTTAAGAGACCAAGAGTTTGGCATACCTTTTTGGAATAGAGGCTGTAGAGACACAGATACAAGATATGCCTGTGCAAAATAGAACTGGCAGTATGAGCGCCATACCGCGGCGTTCAGTGACTATACATATTGCCCGGTGTGAGACGTCCATACCACTCAGTGTTATCGAGACCCGCAGGAGTGAGAGTTTGAAGTGCAGACGCCGGGACAAAACGCTTGGCATTGGCGATAAGCTGTAGGCAACAGAAATACAGGTAGAGTAGACGGGCTAAACATTTCAGACGTATATTTCCAACTCGATTGATTTAAGTGTAATCAGTGCTGACGCCAAGTCCATCTTATTTGGTCGCAGTACCGATATAGTACTCAAACACACTTACAGGACATTGACTACCGTGGAGTCATATGCAAAACTAGAACCATGGCCAACTTCATATTACAAACATCATCCGTCTGACAGATAGAGCAAACAAGTTGGAAATAAGTCGGGCCGTGCAAAGATTATTTGAGGAGTGTTAGTCTGAGCATGGCATGTCGCTAATCATAATCTGTGTATAGCATGTGGCATTATAAGCCGTAAATCACGAGTTCCGTCAGTGGTATGTTAAAAAGATTGCGGGGGTACGGTTGCTAATATTAATTGTGGCTTGCTATGAGACGGTAACTTAACCACGAGAACCTTATTACGGCGCATGACGCATATTATGCCGTGACTCGAGGCCCAATGAAGCCTATTTTTGTGCATTATTATTTGTTGAACTATTGTCCAAAGAGGTGGTTGTTAACTGACTGTCCATGATGCTCCTTAAAATCTTATCGCAGAGTCGCCGTAATCAATCTACGCTGATCCTGGGCGTAGATATAGGAAAGTTACAACGCGCCAATCGTGGTGGTCATTGC
Source organism: Lipomyces doorenjongii (assembly GCF_038497915.1). Classification (NCBI taxonomy): domain Eukaryota; kingdom Fungi; phylum Ascomycota; class Lipomycetes; order Lipomycetales; family Lipomycetaceae; genus Lipomyces; species Lipomyces doorenjongii. The sequence goes on along the minus strand of NW_027118120.1, from coordinate 103,413 downwards.
TAGTCGCCAAGCAGAGACTTGGGTTTATCATCTTCCTTATCTGTGACTTGCTGGGCATCTATTAACAACGCCTGATATCAATTCGCCGTAGTGCTGCCCTTGCCATATTCTAGGCTCTTATGTCGGCCGGCTTAAGGCCACGTAGCAACGACTTGCAAATATTTTAATTAGCCAAGGCAATATCTATAGGCTTTCACTTAGTGATTTGTACACGCAGCGCCACGGCCCCGTTGGTTGACATTGTTAAGATCTATTCTCTCATGCATATCTATATGCGTGTTAGAATTTATTTGTCGCGTAAGTTTGTCTGATCAAGGAGGTCACGACATAAAGACTTGCAGTCCCTTATCATCTCATCACACTTCGGTTGTCACCAGCCTTGCATATTGTCACAACGCGAAGACTTATATTTGCTCGCCATTACGACTGTGTACTGTGTGAATTTCAATATTCTCACAGATAATGATATCTCCGCTGAATATATTCTGCTCTCCCAAATGCCAAAAAATTGTGTCCTCAACGGACCGTATATATCTGTTTCGCTGGCTAGCTCACCTCGTCTATCCAAAGAGCCGTGAACCTCGAGATTTGATGTTGGGACCATGCTGCCCACAGAGATCGTCATTCTGGACTTTCGTGGGAATGCTGTAAACCATACAACGCAACTGACCATTGCTCACTTGAAAGTGGCCAGAGCAACCATATAATTACCTTAGTGCCAATAATACACGGCTACCATAACTTTATCACTGCACTCGGAGGGTTGTGGCTCGCGTTGAAGTGCTACATGTCTAAGGAAGGTGCCTTCTTGTCGACCCTTGCACTTGCTGATAAAGGTTTAAGAGTCTGTCGATTTAGACCCACCATTCTTGGTGGGAGGCATGTCACATATCCCTGTGCTGACATTTAATAGTCGACAGTCACTCCGTAATTGCAATGACTATCTAAAGTTCATCTGGATGAGATCTTAGTGGATGGCGCTCAACTAATAACAGAGACAGTTAGTACGATAAGACGGTTATAAACAGATAGAGTTTGGCATTGGAGACACTGAGAGAGTCATTTCTCCGAGTAGTTCGAGACTAGGCATCTATAACTCCTTGGAAGGCTAATAGAACAAAGTCCACGGAAGCTAACGTGCAGCCCTGGGGTGAAGTGTGCGTTCGCTGCATCATTTACTACCACCGCAGCCAATGTGATTAGGATCTTGTATATTTCTATTCAGTAAGATTGAAAGGAAATGGTCGTTAGGACTAGTGTCAATACTTTCGCAGACCATCACTAAGTAGATAGAACTATGTTCCCAAGATTACGGCTCAATTGTGCTGATTACGTCACCGCCAACATTGTGGATAGAAGCAGTGGATTGAAGTGGCGTTTGCACGTAAAGTACGCGACAAGCTCTCTTACCCTTACGAAGATTTTTGGACTGCCAGAGCGGAAATATCTGTCTACGGCAGAGGCTCCACAAAGACATGTGCCTGAATTATAAGAGCGAAAAAGGAGCTATCCAGACTTCCAGTCGTGTGTAAGATCCATACGAGGAAGTTGGCAATAAATTTGAGGGAGAAGCCCGGAAATCATTACGACGTGTGCATGAGTGAGATTGTCATTAATTTAGTTCCTTTAAGTGCAACGTGCGCCTTGGCGTGTGCCGTGCCGACCGTTTGCGAGCCGCACAGCGATAACGCCTGTGAATTTTATGGTTTCGTTGCGTTCGCCGCGTTCCATTCGCCGTGTGACGAAGTCAAATGGAATTTAATCTCTGACAACTCATGGCTAATTTGAGCTTTAGAAGGGTGGTGACGCTGTGGAAATCGTTTCAGAATAAAGACGGATAGGAGAATCAGAAACTTCGCAATTGTTGTCACACCAAACGCGCCGGCCAGTTTCTATCCCAGAAACTTCTGATCGGGATACTAAACCCACCAAGGTATCGTATCTCCCAGGATGTTGTGGACGCAGGGGGATTCGCGTGCGTTACATGAACGTGAAACTGTAAACGGGCTATGGCCTCCTACACTTGCGCTTGTAAGAGATGATGAGTAGCGTTTAACATAATTCTCCAAAAAAAATCTACAGTTTAGTCTGCCAATGAGATGCAAGCTGGGAAAAGTGTTTGGCTATCTCAGTATCTCAGTATGCTGAATCCATAATGAGAGGTGATCCCGCTCAAACACAGCTTCACAATGGCGATCCAATATTTTGCGCTTTTTGATTGCTCTACTCAGAGCAGGACGACTCAACGAATTGTTCACAACCTAAATCGGCACACCAAATTTGAGATAGCGGACAAAGGTTGTGGCGGACCAAAACTTTAACAGTTTAGTCTCCGGAAGCGGCTTTGACGCCCGTGCGAGTGCCGAAGAGGCCAGTTCATACGCGCAGATTTTCGGATAGTATGACCGTGGAGTCGCAAGTCATTAGTAGTCGTAATAGTTCCCATGGCTGCTGCCAAATACTCAACTGCGGAACTATGTTATATCCTCTGGGTGGTTGAAGATTAGCCATTGTCTCTGTTAGGCTTTTTAACACCGTTGTTATCTGGGGGCGTGTGCTCCGGATGTCGATCCGGTATTGCTGCAGCATTTACCACAAACCTGACATAGATAATGAAAAGCCTCTATCTTACCAAATCGCATAGGGTAAAATCTCACATAGCAGAAATTTTGAGTTGAGTACTATTAGGTTGTGCTGGCGCGGCCAAGATAATAATATGATAAGCCATTTCTGTATTCAGAATGATTGCCGGCTCCGACTCTCCGACTCCACGCCTCCGATAAAGTTCAAGAAATGCCGCAACCGTTAGCTCTCTGATTCGTTTCGGGAATTGACAGCAACCAAACCCAATGTATGTGCATAATGATAGAACTAAAGACAAGTAGCCGATGACTGATCTAGGGACACTGGGCTTAGGGTTACTTATCGTTCGCTGATATGCGACATCAATTATCGGAATGGATGACTAGTACTGCACTTTATTGCCACACTTGTCTGAGTATCAGATTAGTGTCATATAAATGGGAGGCGGCTCTGATTTACTGCCTTGGCCGGTTTTGCCCAGAGCAGCCACATGCCAAGCTTTCGTTACTCAAATTTATCATTTCTAATGGCCGAATTGCAAGACAAACACCAAGTGGATATAGCTGCTGTGACAATTAGCAATGAGTATTCCGGCGGCAAGACTACCAAAAGGCGGGCGGTCATGGAGAGGTTGAAGGAGAGTCTCAGATGGTATGAGAAAGGAATGTCAAAGTCCGAGAAATTGCTCCTATTTAAACTGGATGCAATGATCCTTACTTTCACGTGTTTGTCGTCTTTTAGTTTAAGCTTGGATCTGCAGAATCTTACGAATGCTTATGTCAGGTGCGTGAGAAATCCATTTTACTCAGAGACCTTGAAGTTGTGTTCACTACTAATCTTCCTGCAGTGGAATGAAGGAAGATCTTCATCTGGTAGGGAATGATTTGAACATGTTGACAATCGTCAATCAGATCCCTTACTGCGTTTTCATGATCCCTGGAACAATGTTGATGACTCGTGTCAGGCCCAGTCTTTTAATGCCCACGTGCGAGCTCATATGGGGAATCTTCACTCTGTTGAGTGCGTTTGCGAAAGACCTTAATACCTTGTACGCCTACAGATTTTTAGTCGGATTCTTTGGTTCCATTTCCTACACTGGATCCATTTTTATTATTGGTTCTTGGTACAGAAAGCCAGAGATTTCCCGTCGATTGGGCTTGTATGCGGTATCTAGTCCTCTAGGCTCGATGTTCTCGGGATATTTGCAGACTGCAGCTTACGACGGTCTGAACGGTGTCAACGGACTTGCAGGATGGAGATGGCTCTTCATCATTTGTTCCATCATCACTTTCCCGATTGCCATATACGGATTTTTTGCTATTCCCGACACTCCTGCCACCAGCCGAAGTTTGTTACTCACTAAAGACGAAATAGATATGAGTAGACAGCGAATTGGTGCGGGCGCCGCGCCAGTTAAGAAGAGACTCTCTTTTGCCGTTGTCAAGCGGGGTTTATCCGGATGGAAATGGTATCTGTTTGTCGCTTCTTGGGCATTCTTGGACCAGAGTGAGCAGAGGTTGTCCACGTCCATGTCTCTGTATCTGAAATACTATAACAAGGAATTCTCGATTGCTCAGATCAACAATTTGCCTACCGTCACTAATGCGATTAGTGTGGTCACCACACTCGTTGCGTCATGGTATACCGACAAGACTCGTAACCCTTTCGTGCCAGCGTTCTCTGCTACTGCTATGTATTGTATTACTGCATATATTCTGGCTGCTTGGAATGTCTCACTGAGTGCCAAATTCTTTGCCTGGTTTATGGGAGGTTCTATTCTAGGTAAACGGTACTTCATATGCTAATTATAAGCGCACTAAAACTAACCCATTATCTAGTTCTCCAGTCACTGTTGATGACTTGGGCTAGTATCCTCACCATCGGGGACCTAGAAGAGCGTGCTTTCCTGACAGGAAGTATGAACTGTCTAGGCAATGCAATCAAGACCGGCACAAATATTGTCGTTTTCCCCGCCGCCCAGGCGCCGCGGTTTAAGCGAGGTTACATTTGGACAGCTGTCACAGGCAGTCTCCAGCTAATTTTCTTGGTGTGGATCAAAGCGATGACTATGTGGGACGCGAAGAAAAAGAAGGAATCAATTGAATGCCTGCCAGTAGAAGAAATGACCATGGATGAAAAAATCCCGGAAGAGATCGGCAGTTCGTCTGACTAGAGAAAATGCTGTTGAGAATTATGTTTTGCTTTATCATTCAGTTATTCAATTTACTTCCCGTATTGAAATTAACTTCTAACGTAATTCTCGCCTGCTTGTCCGCAACAGTTCCCATAAGTATCAGAACTGGGAACACATTGCTGGCTACCCTACCTTTGTGTGCGGCTTACTGCACCTTGTTGCGTGCGAGCCGCATGCGGCGTTTTGCATAGCGCCCTGGGGATATCGAAAACTACTTTCGATGTGGTGCCACTTTCTCGGCAGGACATTGCCAGTAGTTTATTACAGACAGACCCAAAACCAAGAAATCTCCAGTTAATTATATTCAACTGCGAAGAGCTGATACATTTGTATTATATAAATAACAATATATTTAGAATATTGTCTCAGAATTGTCTCTGAGAATTCAGGGCATTCATATGATCTCGCCGTGCTTGCGAGTCCGAGTGTACACAACTAATGACAACCTTTTCAGAGTTACAAATCACAGCTAGTAAACGCAAGATATTTCCGTCAGCCTCACAAATCAGATCAATGGAAAACGCAAAACTTTCACCAACCCGACCGGAAGAGGATGTACAGATGAGGGGATTTATTCAGCTCCTAACAATAGAGTTATGAAATAATAGCAGACTTCGCGTAATTCCCATGAAACTGCTCGCCGTATATGGTCAATTCAGCGATTGTATTTGTGTTTCAACATGACCGTGCACATACGGACAAATCAATAGGCTGTATAACGCCACAGTCTCATTGCACATGTAAAGGACATACCCTATTTTACATGACTATAAGTGTCATAAGAACATTTCCGAAATCACTTAATTATTAGTCATTGAGTATACGTGTCACCGAACAGCAGCTGAATATTGAAAATCATAATATACTTGACAGACCACTGCTCGGACCTGGCCGTGGACAGCCCATCCGACAGCAGTCTGATTCTGGAGTACGTTCCACCTGATTTCTGCTACGTCATATCACTTCAACAGTTTCCTATATCTCGGACACATATGGACAGAAAGGGTTGGGGGAACTCAGATAAGACCTCTTCCGATAAGATTACGTCTTCGGCCGGGTAAGCTACCATTCGGGCCATCGACACCCCCAAAGCACACAGTCTTAAACATTCTGTGACTCGCAACCAAGCGGCTGATGTCGGCGGAGGCCGTGTCTGTAAACCGTATATGACTTGTCGGCCTAGGAGTCAGATGCGCCTCGCCATGTGGTGTGGCTCTCTAAGACGGGCTTATCACCATGGACCATTTCGGTGAGTCGCGCTGGCATTTCAACCCCATCCAGCAGATACTTTCACTTCTGCTCTAGCTCCGGTCGATAAATAAATGTCAGCAATTGTCTTCTGATTATTAGTCTAATAGCTTTCGTTAGTTAACTCTACATCTGCGTCGCGACAGCGACATTTGAAGCCTTGCCCTAACCCACTCGTACTGTAGTATAAGCTTCTGCACTGACTTAGACTGTCATCAACACCCTCTTCTCCCTGCCGTCAGGTCTGTCACCTGCACCAATTTTCTCACCACCGGCGCCAACCGTTTGCTGGTCTCCCGCGCTTCCGATATCAGGCACTATGGCAGGCGCTACAGACTCCAGCTGGGACGAGAAGTCAACTCTGAGCGACTCGTCTGGTAAAGCATCTGCGACCACTCCGCTCTTGTCCAGTGCCAGCAGCGCCAATATCGACGTTCCAACCCACACTGATGAGTTCTCAACCTTGCCGCCCGAAGATGCTAAGATCCTGCGTGAACAGGTCTCTATTCCATCCGTCAAGACACACCTCTTTTCCGTCTTTCGCTATGCGACTCCATACGATCGCATGCTCGTCGGCCTTGCTTTCGTTCTCGCCATCATGGAGGGCGCGGTCAAGGCGCTAATGCCGGTATAGCCTTTTCGCATATTTGAATAATTTCTCAAGCTAATTGTGGCAGCTGGTGTTTGGTGCCATTACGGAGACATTCACAAATTATTTCCGGGAGGACAATTCGACCTATTTCAGGTACAATAATTCCACGGTGTATAACTCGACCTTTTACAATTCCACCTCCTACAATTCGACTTACAGCCTTGACGAATTTGAATATATTTCACCTGATGACTTCCAGCGCCGTGTCAACTACCTCGCTCTCTTTTTCGTGTACTTGGGCATTGCGGATTTCGCGCTCTCCTACAGTGCTACCTTCTTGTTCATTGATCGAGGTGAAGTATTGTCATCCCGTATCAAGGAAAACTATCTTGCCGCTATTTTGCGCCAGAACATCGGCTACTTTGACAAACTTGGCTCCGGCGAGATCACCACGCGCATTTCATCCGACACGATCTTGATCCAGGAAGGCATGTCTGAAAAGCTTGGCTACATAACTGAAAACATTTCGACGCTGGTGGCTGCATTTGTCGTCGGCTTCAGTTTGAACTATAAACTTACTCTGATGATGATGTCCATTGCTATCTTTATTGGGGTCGCTTTCATTTACACTTCCGGCCGCATGACTCGATATTTCACACTGGCATTGAACGGCTCGTCGGCCGGCGGCTCCGTTGCCGAAGAAGTTCTCTCGTCCATTCGCAATGTTCATGCCTTCCAGATGCAGGACCGACTGGCCGAGAAGTACTCTGTCTACCTTGACATCAGTGAGCATTGGGCTTTACGTGCTGGTATCGCTGTCGGTGCGGTCACTGGTATTATGTGGCTTGGTGTCTATTCGGACGATGCTCTTGGCTTCTGGCAGGGCGCTCATCTTCTCGCTCGCAACGAAATTACTGTGGGTCAGATTATTACCGTCTTGGCGGCTATGGTCGAAGGAACTTTTGCAATTACCAATATCACTCCTCATATCCGGAGCGTCACGACCGGTATGGCTGCCGCAAACAAGATTTTCACGACGATCGACCGTGTGTCTGCCATAGACACCTACTCCACTGCCGGTCGCAAGCTCCAAACATTAAAAGGCGATATCGAGTTACGTCACGTCAGATTTATCTATCCGTCGCGACCCACTGTTACTGTGCTTCCGGACTATAGTTTGAAAATTCCCGCTGGTAAGACTGTTGCGCTGGTCGGCGCGTCAGGCTCTGGAAAGTCCACGATTGTTGGTTTACTGGAACGGTTCTATGCTCCCCTTGCTGGTCAAGTGCTAGTCGATGGCGTAGACATTACTGAATTGAACATCAAGTGGTTGCGTCAGCAGATTGCTCTTGTCTCCCAGGAACCGACACTTTTTGGTTGCTCCATATTTGAGAATGTCGCTCATGGTTTAATCGGCACAAAGTATGAGAACGCATCTGAGACTGAGAAGCGTGAACTTGTCATTGAAGCGTGCAAGCAGGCCAATGCGATGGTTTTTATTGACACTCTCCCTGAAGGTCTTAGCACTAATGTCGGCGAACGTGGCTTTTTGCTCTCTGGCGGCCAGAAGCAGCGGATTGCGATTGCCCGAGCCATCGTCGGCAATCCTCGCATTCTCCTTCTCGATGAAGCAACCTCTGCGCTCGACACAAAGTCGGAGGGTGTTGTTCAAGATGCCCTCGATCGGGCATCCAAGAATCGAACTACCATTGTCATCGCCCACCGTCTGTCTACGATTAAGGATGCAGATAATATTGTGGTCATGCGCCGTGGCGAGATTATGGAGCAGGGTACTCACGACGAGCTGATTGCTAAGCGCGGCGAGTATTACGAACTTGTTAAGGCTCAAACGATCGAGGCAGCGGAAGAGAAGGCCAAAGCTGAACGTGTGACCACATATACCGAAAACGATGATGAGATGGCCATGGACGAAAAGGCCGTTGCCATGGACGACCTTGCTCATGTTAAGACGGCTAACACTCTTGCTCCCATAAACACTAGCACTAGTGTGTTTGCCGGACAGATTGAGGAACAGGCTCGAAAGTATACGGCGTTGGAGCTCATCCAATTCATGCTCACTCTGTCGAAGGAGGAAAACAGATTAAACCTCCTTGGTGCTATTTTCTCGAGCATCCAGGGTCTTGGTTACCCGTCACTCGGTTTGTTCTACGGACGATGCGTTCAGGCTTTCCAAGCTATTCCAGATTACGACTATATGTTGCGAGAAATCAATGTGTTTGCTGGTTTGTTCTTCATGTTGGCGTCCGTCGAGCTGATTGCATCTATTTGTGCGCTGGGGATTTTCGCTTACGCCGGTCAGAAACTGGTGCGACGAATCAGAATTGGTACTTTCAAGCAGATCATGCGCCAAGATATCGCCTTCTTTGATCGTGACGAGAATTCGACAGGTGCACTCACGGCTACTCTGTCTCGCGATGCGCAGGCTGTTGAAGGTATGCCCCGCTGTGTACTAGTTGACGAAAATAACGCTAACGTTCGTAGGGTTGTCTGGTGCTACATTCGGTCAGATAATGAACTCGATTATGATCGTCATTTCTAGCATGATTCTCTCCCTTATTGTCGCATGGCAACTAGCTCTAGTCTGCGGTGCCTGTGTGCCAATCCTAATCGGTTCTGGCTTTTACCGGTTCTATGTGCTCACAATGTTCCAGGAGCAAGCGAAGCAATCCCACCGAGTCTCGGCTACGTATGCATGCGAAGCCACCTCTGCGATCAAGACCGTTGTCTCACTCACGCGGGAAAGCGACGTTATGGATCATTATCACTCCACACTCGATGGACAAGTTCGCAAGTCGCGCAAGCAGAGCAATGCGTCTGCGTTCTTGTACGGTGTCGCGCAGGGTATGATCTACTTAATTATGGCACTCGCATTCTGGTTTGGGTCGCAATTCTTGCGGACTCGGGAATACTCTATCTTCCAGTTCTACGTGACATTTATGTCGGTTGTTTACGGCGCGCAGGCTGCTGGTATTATATTTTCTTTTGCGCCAGACATGGGTAAAGCCTACCACGCCACGGCCAATGTCAAAGCGCTTTATGACCTTCAGCCGCAGATCGACATATGGTCAAATGAAGGCGATATTCCCCAGGATGTCCAAGGCAATATTGAGTTCCGTGATGTCCGCTTCCGCTACCCGACTCGTATGCAAGTTCCAGTCCTTCGTGGTCTTAACTTGAGCGTCAAGAAAGGTCAATATGTCGCTTTGGTTGGGTCATCTGGTTGCGGCAAGTCGACAACTATCGGACTGATCGAGTCATTCTACCGACCACAAGCAGGGCAAGTCCTTCTCGATGGTCACGATATTTCAAAATTCAATGTCAACGCCTACAGAAGTCACATCGCTCTCGTGCAGCAGGAACCGATACTCTACTCGGGCTCTATCCGAGAAAATATTCAGCTCGGCGCATTGACACCTGTCACTGACGAACAGATCATTGCAGTTTGCAAACAAGCAAACATTCACGACTTTGTCATGTCCCTTCCCGACGGATATGATACTCTATGTGGATCGAAAGGTACCCTGCTCTCTGGAGGTCAAAAACAACGAATTGCCATTGCTCGTGCTCTCATCCGCGATCCCAAGGTTCTTCTCCTCGACGAAGCGACCTCTGCACTTGATAATGAATCTGAGAAGGTCGTGCAGGCTGCTCTGGACGCTGCCGCAAAAGGACGCACTACAATTGCCGTCGCTCATCGTTTAAGTAGTATCCAAAAAGCGGATATTATTTACGTCTTCGAGGATGGCTTGGTCGTCGAAGCTGGCGACCACAAGGAGTTGATGGCCAAGAAGGGCAGGTACTACGAGCTTGTCAAGCTTCAGGCATTAGAGAAAAATGCTTAAGGAAATCAATTACATAAAATAGAAATTTTGATTGATTTATTTGATTTATATGATTAGGTTTGGATAGACGGTTTGAAAATCTTGTTTTTGCTTGTATTGTCGTTGTTTACTACGTTCGTTAGACATACACACAATTTGAACTCATCTTGGTTGGAATTTCACAGATAGACAATCAACTTAGTTTCTGGAAACAGTACTTGCGGATGTTGAAGAGCATGTTTTTAACTGGCAATTGGTGAGGAGGACGATGCAAATTCAATTCGTCATGGCCTGCAATGCAATTTTCTTATGTACCTTCCATTGAAATGATTGATTGTCAATAATAGTTGTTGTTCAGAATGATACACTCAACCTTGTGACTTTTTCTTCGGTTTGTCTTCTGTCCGCTCTACTTTGACACCGTCCAATCCTTTCTCCTCCAATAAATCGCTGACATATTCCTCGACTTCGTCGCCGACATCGCCTTGGATGACAATCTCGTCTTTTCCTTCCAGGTTCTTGGTGACTGACGCTCCAGTCGCAAACTTACTGGCAAATGTTTTTGCTAGTTTCTTCGGATCGATTCCAAACACTTCCACACCAGACACCGCAATGACGTGCTTCCGCTTCGATCGTTCAACCCTCTTAACGACGACCTTTGACGACAACTTCTTTTTGAGCTCCTTTTCGGCTCTGTTCGCTTCCTTTGCTTGCAGTTTCTGTATCTCACGTTCGACTTTCTCTTGTTTCTCAAGCGAGAGACCCTCCGTAGCCTTTGCTAACGCGTCTACGGAGTTGTCAGACTTCAGCTGTTGCCATCGACGTGATGTTATCATAAATACCTTCGGAATATAATTTGTCATATAGGTCAGGGTGCTCGACGTTAAGCCAAGTTTTGCATTTCTGTAGAGTGCCGCCGAACTCGCAATACTAAGGACATCAGCTCTGTAATCTACAACACTAGTGATCTAAATGGCCTACCTCAGGTGGAAACGTGCAAACGCCGCAATATATTATCGGGAGTGCCTTCAGAGATGTTAGAAGAGGATAGATGGATCAGCATGTAAATGGGGGGAGCTCACACTTCGTCCGTCCTCAGCCATTGTAGAAAGCAATAATTAAGAATACGCAAATTACTTAATAAGATGAGTCGTGCGGCGCAATAACAAAATTTCGGTGCTAGATGACGGAGGCGATCCGTGTTTACTTGAGTCGTCAATGACTTCCGAAGAAACAGTATTTCGGATTTCGCGTGGGAAAAGACTCGGGTTCACTAATAATAATATCACCGGGCGTGTGTCACACTTCCCTGTGGCCCAAGATAATGTAAAGGTGACACATAATGCATGACATAGTATCTTGGAGCGCGAAGTACGCGCCCGAGCAACGCGCGCAATCCTCATCTCCCAAGTAAAAAATGTCTTCCATCGACTATCACGGTTTGACACCAGCACCGCTGACTTTTGATGGCCGACACAGTTTCGACGTCGTTACTAGATTCGGCCAAGGAAATTTCCTTTGGCTCGGTAAGAGCATATGCTGTTGAATAGTAATATAGAACTAACCACGTTTCAGTCCGCCGGCATGGCGGGCAAGCTGTTTGAGTATCCATTCGACACTGTCAAGGTCCGTTTGCAATCGCAACCCGACGGAGCTCCGCTCAAATTCAGCGGACCTCTTGACTGCTTTCGTCAGACATGGCACAAGGAAGGTGTCCGAGGCTTCTACAGAGTATGTCGCAAATATGTCGCAATTTCCGCGACGCTGGCGATGGTTCTAATCAATTCTCAGGGACTCTCGTCACCCATGGTCGGCGCTGCCGCCGAAAATGCGTCTCTATTCTTAAGCGTAAGTCAGGCAGCTTAACAGCGGTCGCAGTGTAGCGTTAACGTGATTCAGTATCGTACTGCGCAAAACGCCACGAAGGCTCTTTTCTTTCCTCATATGACCAAGACAGATACTCTGCCGATGTACGCGTTGCTGACCTGCGGAGCCGTGAGCGGCACATTTACTTCCTTCATACTCACTCCGATTGAGCTCATCAAGTGCAAGATGCAAGTACAGAATCTCGTACTTTATGACGGCAGCGAGCGCAGCTACCTATCGCCATCATTGGCTACGACGACTTCGAGCCCGGGGATCATCACAAATGCTACCGCATCCAGACCGTCGTCGCACATGCCGCGCACGCACAGGTATATTGCAATGTCTATTTCACCATCTCGGCCAGCTGGGGCATTCGCTCTTATTGCTCAGGTTTATAGAGATAGTGGAATTATGGGGTTCTGGCGTGGTCAGCTCGGTACACTATTCCGGGAGACCGGCGGTTCAGCAGCGTGGTTTGGTGCATACGAGTACGTCAGCTCTTTACTTCGCCGTCGGCGAGTCTCATCGGACAGGTCACCTGCATCTGGCAACACGCTGATTGAGTCCACAATCTCTGGTGCAGTTGCGGGCATCGCTTATAATCTTTCTCTCTTTCCAGCAGACAGTGTCAAAAGTCGTATGCAAACAGAGTCGATTCTTTCAGCTGACGGTGTGGGCACAGATCGCGGTTTTTGGACCGTCGCGAGGGACATGTATCGGTCTGGGGGTATCAGAGTGCTGTATCGAGGGTGCGGTATGACGGTCATGCGTGCTGCGCCATCTAGTGCGATTATATTTTTGACCTATGAGTGTTTGAAGTCACTTGATCTATAGACGTTGGCTTCGTCGGCGTTCTTCTTTTGGAGCTAGTCGGGTTAAAATGGCATAGGGATCACCAAATTAGCATTGCCGGAGTAAAATTGTGGAGTTTTTATCATATGGCGACAAATGTTGGTTGGGATGGACTTTAGTGTACTCATTATACTTAATTGCATACTTGGTTGAAATCCCTTCGTGCAGATGAAACTCAACCAGGGTTGTGGCTTATCATAAAGGTACAGTCAACCGCCGGTATTGGTAGTTAACTTCATCCTTTTATAACCGGAGTTTCATAGCCTGCCTAAATATTTAAATCTAATTTATTGAAGATCTGCACGAAGCAGTCAACAAGTGGCTCAACAGCATGAATTAGAACTTCCCTATTCGTTACATCTTGAACGGCAATAGTCTATAAACTCTTGGTATTCCTTACGAACCTACAAAAGGCAACGGGCAAATTAGAGCATGTGGTCGAATCTCCTCAGTTTGACGTCAGCAACCAGTATATATAATCCCAGGCGCCACTTCACAGGTGATATATCTTTGATCGAGCAACGTCGCGAGCAAGTCCACGAGAAGATCGACTAAACTGAATGCGGCTGAATCGGGCAACTGGCAACAAAGAGAGGACGGATTTAAGGTGATTGGAGAACCAGGACCGTGCCACACTCCATTTATGGTCGTAAAATGACAATTTTGGAACGTAAGCGCCATCAACTGAGCGTGCGCATCAGTTGCCATGTGGAAGCGGTGGCGTTTCCGTAGGTGGGCACTAGCGGCACCTGCGACGGCATAGCGCACTTGTCTGTTATTATTGCGGCATAGGTGTCACGGGCCAGCACAGTTACAGCGCGGCGTTTGGGTAAGGGTAGCTCTTAGCCCCGTCGGTTCGAACTGACAACCCTATGCCCATACTAGCTATCTCGACTTCGACCTCAGCTTTTCTCTCGCTTTTGGCACCAATAAGTGAGAAGCAGCAGCTAGTCGCAATGGCTTCGAATACGAATGGCGCCTACGATCCGCTTTTGCATGATGGCCAGCCTGCACAAGGACGTGCGTCGCTGGATACGCAGTCGACTGTTCCGTCGACGCGAGCAGCATCCAGGACAGGCTCCGGCGTAGACCTCGAAGCCGCGGCAGCAGAAAGACTTGCGCCAGCAGAGTCGACACCTACTCGGTTTCGCCGAGTTCGAGCGGGCACCGAGCCAGCGCTCAAGAAGCTGGTTATCCTGTTGGTCGTCCCCGCAATCGTGTTACTCATCATCTTCTTCTTTATCTCGTCCGTTTCGTCCTCCCCATCGCGAGATTCTTCTCCTATTGTGGCACCAACAGGCATTTCATATGCGTCCGGATTTAATATGAAGCAGTCGTGGGGTTCGCTCTCGCCATACTACGACAGTGGCAAACAATGGGCTGGCATCGCCGAGAACGCAGGCAAGGGTTACTATGGCCTTCCCAATGACCAGTGCAGATTCAAGCAGGTCCACGTATTGCACCGACACGCCGAGCGATACCCGACTGGTGGTGCTCTCGAGAAATTGACCGTCCTGGCCAACAAGATTTCCTCGATGACTGAGAAGCCAGCAGAGGAGTTGGCATGGATTTCGTTATTTAACTTGACTCTCGGCACCGATCTACTGCTCGCCTCAGGAGTGGCCACTGAATTCACCTCTGGTTAGTGGAGTGGACTGATGTGGCATGATTTATGCTGACAGCAAGCAGGATCGATATTCTGGGAGACTCACGGCCGATTGCTATATAATGCTACCGAGAAGGGCGAGATGTTCTGGCACCCAAGCCTGAACGTGTACCCGAATGGCACCGCGCGTCACATTCCCGTTTTGCGCACAACTGATCAGTCGCGAATTCATACATCTGCTCGCGCCTGGGCTGCCGGCTTCTTCGGTATCTACTCTGGTGAGGACAACTCGCCGATAGACAACGATGAGCTTTACAAATTAGTCGTGATGCAGGAGGCGCTACATATCAACAACACTCTTGCTTCATATTATTCTTGCCCAAACTCGAACTCGAAGAAGTACACAATTGGTTCCCGTATCTATCGTGAGTGGGTCGATATCTATCTTGCAGACGCTTCAGCCAGACTCAACAAGTTGCTGCCTACGGCGAACCTGACGCCGATGGATTGCTTTAGCATGCAGGCTATGTGTGCGTATGAGACGGCGGCGTACGGCTACTCGCGCTTTTGCGAGCTTTTCACTGAGAAGGAGTGGTACGGATACGAATATCGGGACGCGCTCGAGTTCTGGGGCGATTCGTCGCTGGGATCCGCAGTCGGCGCGGCCGAGGGTGTCGGCTGGCTGATGGAGCTGCTTGGCCGATTGGAGAAGCGACTGCTTACGGATCCATACGGCTCGATTAATGTCACAATTACTGGCAACGAGGAAACATTCCCGCTTGACCAGCCATTCTACATGGACATGACGCATGACTCAGTTATTATCGCGATCTTGACGGCGCTAGGAATCCCATTTGGCACGCTCCCGTCCGACTCAATGCTCCAGCCGCGTCTGTTTGTTGTGTCGCGGTTGACACCTTTCGGTGCTCGTCTTTATGTGGAGCTAATTGATTGCCCGGAGTTCTCTGAGACACAGGTCCGCTTGAAGCTAAATGGCCGTGTCTTGCCATTGTCGGGCGTCGGTAACTGCCCCACGACAGAGGACGGATTTTGCCCAGAGAGTGTTTTCATTGAGGCGCTTCGGACTGCGACAGCGACCGTTGACTACGACAATGCGTGCTTCGGCATTCCGAAGGGTTGGGAGGATGTGTCGGAGTATATGCGTGCGGATGACGAATAGATCAGGTATAGAGTGAATTATTGCAGTCGGTGTTTGTCTGTAGTTGTTGTTTTGGTGGTCGATATGGATATGGATATTGATTACTTTATATGTATTGAGTAGCATGAGAGAATATATAGAGGTCTTTTATGATATTCTTCGAGGGTCTCGTAGTGCAAAATGCTCGTGTGAATGAACAGGCTCGGTTAGAGCAACAACTACTTCGCTTACAGGGTCTCCTCATGTGGCGCGATACGCCACAACGCCACGGCCGCACCAAAACCAGACGATTGTATTAGATACCACCCTGTGCGCGATTCTTCGTGACTGTCCATGGAGTCTGGCTTAAGTCGTGGAAATAAAAAGCCATGACTCCGGAAGACGATCCAGCCGGCGACGCATCGCTCGTCACGGACCTCGTTCTGCGGTCGCCGTATCCGCTGTTGCCCACACCCGACGAGATCGAGCGGATCGAGTTTCAGCACTCCGTCGTAAGTCAGATACTCGGTTGTCGCTTTCTGCCCACCATAGGCCACTTTGACATCCACAGTAGACTCAGCATCCTAGACTGCGGTTCCGGCTCCGGTACCTGGGCAAGCGAGATCGGCTTCGCGCTGCCAGAGTCAACTGTCACCGGCTTTGACATCTTCGACGTGCCGTGCAAGTTCAAGCCCGCAAACGTCGACTTCGTGGTAGCCGACGCAAACGATCCCCCAATGCCGTTTGCAGACAGCACATACGACATTATCCACTCGCGCTTCCTCCTCCTTGGCATCACCAATTGGGTCCGCTACATCTCCGAGCTCAAGCGGCTCGTCAAACCCAATACGGGCGAAATACACATGATCGAAATTACCGCGCCGCCGCTGCCTGCAGGTGACGACGACACTAAGATGATCCGCGACCTCGTTGACGCGTCTCTCGGTCAGGCAAATATCTCCATTTTCATGGCCTCCAAGCTTGGCGATTACTGTCGCGCCGCCGGTCTGACCATCACTCATGAGAAAATGTACCCGTTCGCTTATGGAGACTGGCCCGAAGACCCCGAGCAGAGCAGGGTCGGTGGTCTCATGTTGTCTTGTACGATGGAGGGTGTCCAGAAGATCGCCATGCGTCTGTGCGAGACAAAGGGCTACGATTCAAAGCCGTATATGGCTCAAGTGGCCGCTTATCTCGACCAGAAGCGCAAGCCGGCTGGCGAAATATGGTATATCGTGGCGAAGAAAATGGAATGATTCGGGCAGATAGTAGTTTTATTTAGGCGTTTTTTGTGTTGCTATGGTTTTGTAGAATACCGGGATTGTTATCATCTTGCCTAATATGTTATTACAACCAACCTCGAGCAGGAACACCATTGCCCAGAGTATTCACGTAGATCGCTTCCCATCCTCCTCGTCCGGCTCTTCTTCCTCTTCTGCAATAGTCCCTGTCTGCCCGCCGGTGCTAGTGTCCCGCCGTTTTCGAGCGCTCTCTTTGAGTCCCTCCCACCGACTGCGCAGTCGGCCGTTCGATATCTTGAGTTTCTCGTTTTCGGCAACGAGCCTCTCGATCTCGCTCTCCAGCTCCCTCACTCGCCTAGTCTCCCTCGTCTTAATCTCCTGCCGGAGCTTTCCCAGGCCCGTCCTCACCACGTCCTTCTGCCGCTTCATCGTGCTCTCGCATGCCGCTAGACTGCTGGCAACCTCCACCAGTCCTCCAGTGCTCTCGTCGGAATCAAATCGCCGGCTTTCGTCCGGTATGACATAAAACGAGTCAACTGAACTGTTATAAGATTCTCCGTCGTGCTTCACGCCCGCGTTCTGCCGTCTGATTGTGTCGAACAATGCTGCCGTCTTAGCCATAGACTGCTGCAATTTGTTCAGGCTCGTCTCCAACAACGCGTTGTACTTCGTAAAGGGGTCCTCTTCCGCTGGCACAGATCCTCTTCTCTTAATATTTACATATTGTCCATCGATCTCATTTATGGGGATTCCGCGCGCAGACGCCAACGTGTTGGCAAGCGAATTCGAAGATGCCTGGACGGACGCCTGTGGTGACGGTTGTGTTTTGAACATCGCCGGGTTATTCTGCAGATTTGTCTGCAGCTGACTCGCCAGAGCTACATACTTCGTGTGTAGTATTTCGAGCATTTTGACAGCCTCCGGATCCTGTGTCGAAGCTGTGGCGGAGGCAAAGTGGGTTGCTGCAGATGTGTAGAATGTGATGGCATCTTTGGGTCGACCGGACAGGATGGCTTTATCTGCTTCCGAAGCTTGCCGGTGACCCTTCTTATTGTTAGATGAATCAAGGTAATAATAGTCTAACAAACCTTTTGTAGATCGGACTCTTCCATGGTCAAGTTTGGCACGGAGTCCGCCAGAATCAATCATGGGTTTGGCTGGAAATGAGATCGGAGTTGATGACGTAGAAGTGGAACTTCGAGCCGCAAGAACTTTTTTATTATGTAGTTAGTCGCAATTCAATAACATACAATGCTTATGGCCTCATATTTACAACAATGACCACCTCGCGGCCTTCGCCACCATTTTCCTCCTCGGTGGCAATTTCTGCTGCTCACCCGCGATATATCGACGAGCTCCGCCGGATGGGTTCAGAATAGTACGTCTCTCATTTGTTCGACCCGACATGCAACGCGAAACCAAATCTAATCATCACAGTGACGCGCTTGCGCGGTATATTTCAACTACAAAACTCCATCGGTCAACAAGCGCTGACAAGCCCACAAAAATCCTCTCTCCGATTCAGGACGGTATTCAGGAATACTGGGTTCAAGCGAAGGTCGCACCAGATGCCAACATCTTCGTTAATGTCGGTCTTGGAGTTTACCTAGAGATGCCAGTGGAAGAGGCTGAGCAATTTGTCGAGAGTGTCGTTGTCAGGATTAATCATCATATTGGTCACTTGACTCAAACCTAAGCGTTTGCCATGGGAAAGAAGGGCATTTGGAGTTTGGGATATTCTTTTTAAATGCAACCCACCATTAAGACATCAAATACCGGCCAACTCCGTTATATCCGCATCGTACATATCCAATCCGATATCTTACATTCGCATGACCTGCGAGTGATACCCTTGCACACGCTCGCGGGCCTCGTTTACCGTCGGCCCATAAAACTGTTCAAAGACGCCCATGTTCGGAAACCAATAATCCACAACATCTTTATCCAATTCACCAAATAGCGACGCTTGGTCCAGTACACTACTCGACGTCTGTCCATCACCAGAGAAGATATCCGATATCCGATTCTCCAGGTCGAGCTGGTCAGATAGTGCCTTGTAGTCGTCCTCGAGCTTTCGGAAGACGGTACGCCCCATGCTTGACATCGCATCAGCGATCCACCAGTACCTCCCCAATGTGTCTAGCAGCTGACAACTCCGCCGCCATCCTGTCCGGGCCTCGTGCGCAGGGTATAGTCGCAAAAATACTGTCAGTGTCAGCGAGGCTGAGTACGGGATGACCGGCAGCGGAGTGATATCCCTCGTATTCTCCAGGATCGATAATATATCCAGTGCTGCCGTTAAAAGGGACTCTATCACTGACTCCGGAGACGGACTTGTCAGGCTGTGCACACGCTTATAGGATAGGATGACTGACACACAATGAACTAATCGCGGCAGCGGATCGTCGTGAAGAAATGATGCCAGCACGATATCAGGGAACGCGTGAGGTCCCTTCGGTCGATACAAGTCGATCATCCAATCGATTTCTCGGCACGC
Organism: Lipomyces doorenjongii; assembly: GCF_038497915.1. Lineage (NCBI taxonomy): Eukaryota > Fungi > Ascomycota > Lipomycetes > Lipomycetales > Lipomycetaceae > Lipomyces > Lipomyces doorenjongii. Next base: position 83,754 of record NW_027118120.1, on the reverse strand, counting down.
ATCCGTCAGTCGTGCAAGAACTGCACAGCCTTCCATAGACTTATCCACTGCCGCCAATCCCACATCCCGAGGATGCGAGTTCATCGGCCGACCATTCACGCACGTCGACATACGGTCTAGGCACCATAGACTTAGCCATAGCTTTTGCAACGGCGTAACGTCTGCAGCTGCTGAGCCTGGAATTTCGCGCCGAAGATGAATTCCAAGTGTGTGCGCGTAGTGAAATGCCATCGCCAGATCTTTTGCTCCTTGGTCGAGCCCTTCGGGTCCTTCTGAATGCATTGACAATAATGCATATATGCGGACCAATGTCAACGGGTCCTGCTCCAACTCCGTGTATAAAAGTGCCTGAATTTTGCGATGTGTCGTCGCGGCAAAGTTCCGAGGCTTAACGCCCTGAAGAAACGCTCCTGCTTCAAAATGACGACATCCAGCAAGGATTATCGCATGTAGCAGAGCTGTCGAATGCTCGCCCTTCACATACTGTTCCATAAACGCCTGGCGGTCCACAATTGGTAATGCGCTATTAATATATTTAAAGTAAATATCCAGCAATCCTGCACGCTCCGTCTCGCCAGGAAATTCAAACGTGCGTAGTGTATTCAAGTATATTAGCAACTGTGAATTCAACGCCGGTGGCACGACAATATGTCTCCTGGTACTATTTTGCAGACCCCGCTCGGACACAAAGATCCCTATTCGGTCGTTATCAGGGTCGCCGGACATAACGAGATCGGAGGTCGGATCGAGATTGGAAATGAACCGGCGTGGGGGGACAGAGGTGATTTCAGAGTCCGCAGGAATCGCTTCCGCAGGGGGCTTAATCTCTGAGTCTGATGGGTTCATTACCGCGCTTATACTAGTTCTTGTGCTTGTAGCTACAGACACAGGAGGCAGCTGGGGGAGCTCAGGCGGTGATTGTTGTGGTTGGCGTTGTAAGGACGATACCGATTGCGCCACCAGCAATGAACTTGATGTAATGGCTGTCGTTATTGGTATATTTGCCATAGTAGTGGGAACTGAATGTGGAATTATCCCGGGCGAAGGTGCTGATGCGGGAATATTTGGCGGAGTGAGTGAGGGCATCGAGGTGCTGTTACTTGCTGTAGATGCGGCATCGGGGCTCGTCACAGCTGCATCAGTAATGAGACTAGATCTGTTAACCATGAAATGAATAATTCAGTACGATTGCCAGTTGCTTACCTGCACGGAAGATTGTCGCGATAGCATTTTGCACATTGCCCATTCGAAACTTTCGACGATGCTTGACACCGCCGCTACATCCCATCGTTTAGCAACCTGAATCAGAACCATATGATTGAAATTGGCGAATACGTACTCGTCCCTTTTTACATTGCTCGCATGCCTTAAATGATTTCTTTCGCTTTCGATATCCATCGTCATTGGCAGGAAACACGAACATCTCCATGTTCCCCCTCGTCTCGTAGAATCCCAAAGCTAGACTAATTAAAGTACTATATAAAACCCAGCTTTTGTATCAAATCCTCTTCTCCATTTTTGACACCCAAATGACGCTCTGCCCTCTACTTATTTACCACAATCTCTTCGTGGCCACCAACTAAACTGCGGGCCTGTCCATCATATGCGGCTTACCACACCAACCCCTTACTTAACGTAATGCAGTCACGTGCTTCTAAGTTTGACTGACCTAGAGCTGGTTCAACATCACCAACTGCCAAGGATAATTTGGTCCTCAATCGACCAACCGCAACAATCGCATTTTATGCGAAATTTTACTTGCGTCCTCGATGTCTGATACGATATCACTGAAGCGCAAGCGCGGATTGGACGACGCGTCTGCAATCGCGCGCACACGTGCGAGTATTGAGACGCCTGCGTCCAGCAGCGCCTCGCCGCCGGCTACCAGACTCCAGACGCCGGTGCCCGCGGAGCCGAAAAAAATCAATGATCCGCTGGAGAGCACAAGAGTTCTGGGTGAGAACTGGATCGTCCTCAATGACGAACTTGTCAGCAAGTTGGACGGCGAAGTTGAGCAAATGTGAGCTTTACAGCGTTTTGTGGATGATTGATGCTAACCTGAGATTCAGTCTCGATCTGGTGCGAACACTGATAACAGCACCTGACTCATCAATGCTGTCAATATTTCTTTACGAAATCGTGCTCTCTGCGATCACCGAGCGAACAAAGGTGGACGCCACCCTCACAATGCTCAACAAAGCCTTAACACTAGATGTCGCAGTCTCGGCCGAACTTGATTCTCTTCTCGTCGACGTTCTATCAGCCTTTGAATTCTCGTCTGCGCTCGGTACAATTTTAAGAGGTATTAAGATCGAGAGATCATTGTATAAATTGCGACTCGAACCGCAAGTTCTTGTAGCTTCAGGCCTGGAAAATCATATGTTCAGTCGCCAACTTATTCGCGCAAATACATCAATAATATACAAGCAGAAGCGCTTTAATCTTCTCCGCGAAGAATCCGAAGGATACGCAAAACTAGTTGTCGAAGTACACAGCGCATCATACGCCCCACACAGCATGTCATTAGTCAACAGCACAACTCGCAATATCATCTCTATAATCGGGTACTTTGATCTCGATCCAAACAGAGCACTCGACATATTTCTTGACGTCTTCGCGGTGAATATGGTTGCCAATTGTCCTTTTTTTCTTGCGTTGTTGAAAAGTTCACCCTGGTGGCCGCGCAGGACCGCGATTGCGAACAGTATAGAGGAGGTTAACGTCGGTGGTAACGCCTTGGCTGCGTCACTGCTTGGTTTCAAATTACAGTCTTATGTCACGGCTAGCGAACCTGTTCCAGATAATCTGATCATGCTGGTTGCAGTATTGGTCAAAGAGGGATTTATTTGCTTGGCAGACATCTACTCTCATGTTGCGCCATCAGACGAGGACATGCTGGCCGAGAAAGATAGATGGAAAAAGAATCTGGAGCAGACAGCGTACATGGCTACAGCATCGGCGTTGGCGTTAGCTGCACCATTGACAGACGATACGGCTCCATCAACCGATCGAAATCGTGACAAACAACAGCCCGAGAAAGAAGAGGGACAGGAGAAGAAGAACGATCTGCCCCTTCAGAAAGCTCAATTGGTATCATCCTTGCTGGCTGTCGGGGCTATATGGCCCGCATTGTTCATTTTGTCCAAGTTTCCATTCCTCCCAGGAGCGTTCCCCGATGTTGCAGACGTGTTGAATATTATCATTTCGCAGGCGATCACTCCTTTTTATGAATCTATAAGACCATTTAAGCCTGCGATTAACTCTACTGAAAATGTCAAGAAATTGCCCGCTGAGCACGCTCGTCAGCTGTCGCTCGTCACGCCAAAGCCAGCATCAACGAGACGCGTTTTGAGTCCGTTAAAACGGTCCGAAAGAGCAGACACAGCCTATCGATTTTTCTACGATTCATGGGCCATTGGAATCAAGCAAGTCGAGACTGTCGACGATCTTGTGTACTGTTCGGATCTACTTATTAAGTACTCAGGATCTTTCATCAGCCGTGACTCAATTCTCTTCACAAAGTTGTGCCGCATCGTCAATCATTTCTTAAACGAATATGAGAAAACGAAGAATTTACCAGATGTGGAACCAAAATACGATTCTGACTTTTGGCTGCAATATTTTCGCACATACCTGCTTCCAGCGATTTCTCTATTTGACCCTAATCCCGGTGTTATGCACGAACTGGCTGGATTGTTGTTTCACTACGACTATCCAGTTCGATATTCAGTCTACGGTGAATGGTATACAGTTCTTCTAAAGAATCAGCCAGAACTTCGCGTAGCAGCCGCGAAGGCCGAGAAGGAGACTAAGAACATTCTGAAACGACTATCGAAGACTAATACGCGAGAGATGATGCGGCAACTCGCACGTGTTTCAATCGCAAATCCGATTACGTCGTTGATGGCGTTGGTTAGCCAGGTTGAGAGTTATGATAATTTGAGTGGTCTTGTTGTCGAGGCTGCACGATATTTCACGGCGATTGGATGGGACGCGCTGCCGTTTGTCATAATGATGCAGCTCACCTCTGGTAGAGGGACAGTGCAGTTGGATGGTGTGACGGAACGGCAGTGGCTACAGTGTAAGTTCATTCTAGATTGTGTCCGTGCTATGCTCACAATATAGCACTCGCTTCATTCACGGCAAAGTTATGCAAAGAATACTCCATGATGAGTCCCACGCCGCTACTACAGTACTTACAGCGCCAACTACATAAATCCAATTCTTCGGACATCTTACTTTTACAAGAACTGATGCAGCAGATGGCCGGAATAGTGTCCATGACCAATCTCACGGACGCTCAATTGGAAGGACTCAGTGGCGGCCGAAGAATACGAGCTGAAGTTTGGATCGCTCTCGGAGATAAGCGGCATATTTCAAAAAAGTCAGCTACGCGCCTCCTCTCCAGCCTTGTGAACTTGAATCTTGTATCAGAGTTATTTGTCTTGCTTGCACAACAGTACAAAACGGCCATTTTCACAATGCCAGAGTACCAAGCTCATACTAAGATTTTAGGTGCTCGGTATGATGACTTGGCTGTTATTTTGAGTCAGTATATTGAGCTGTTGAACACATTTTTGCTTTATGACGGTGCAGACGATGGCACGATATGCGACGCTAAATTTGAAGAGCTTATGCTTGATATTCCAGCTCTTTGTAACGATTTTGGCGTTGATCCAGTTGTTGCATTTTCAGTGTGGCGAGAAAAATTAGGATTGGAGATTAGGGAGTATGACGACATGAAGTGGAAGGAAAGGATTGCCCGACGGGAGCAGGAGAAGGAAGAACTGAGAAACAAAGGAGAGACAGTCGGTACCGTTACGAACGGAGAAGTATCTGCTAAAGCAATTGAGGATGTCGAAATGGTCGATGTACAAAATAATGAAGATAGCAAAACTGGAGATGTGATTTCGGATGATGACCACTTGAAAAAGAAGGAAGACTCCAGTGGCGAGATTGAGATAGCTGGCGTGAAGCCGGATCGTGATGACGCAGAGAAGGACTCAAAGCTTGCAGTGATTACGGACAGTGAGGCTGAGCAGGTACTGGATGCAGAAGACGACGAAAATGAGGTGAAGCGACTTTCCGTCAACTTAGACATAAATGCTAACGGGTTTAAGGAAATCTGGAATCCGCTATTGAAAGAAATTATGGAAAAACTAAGTCCTATGCCGGCAATATCTGGGCCATGGAAATATATCACCAAAGGTCTCTTCGTTACATTTTGGCAGCTTTCTCTCTACGATATTCAAATTCCTGGTGAACGCTATAAGAGCGAACAAGGACGTCTTCGGGAAGCGATCAGACAGATAGATGCCGACAAATCTGATAAGTCATCTCACGGCTTCCGCAAGCGCCAACAGGAACGCGAGGAGCTGCTCCAAATTGTCACGACGCTGAATGCAGAGTATAGCGAACAACTAGTACATTATGAACACACGCGACATCGTCTTCGAATCGAAAAAGATCATTGGTTCAGATCAATAAATGCAATGGAAGATATAGGTGCTATGCCAATACGTGACTATTTGCCACCTGCTACCGACGCCTTCCTCTCGACGTGCATCCTTCCTCGTGCGCTGTTCTCCCCAGTCGATGCCACATTTTGTGCAAAGTTCATCAAAGTTATGCACTCCATGAGTACATATAATTTCTCGACTAGTACATTGTTCGATCGACTCTTTAGTGAAAGCATTTTTGCAATTATTGTGTCATGTACCCCCGCCGAAGCAGAGAATCTGGGCCGATTTATGAACGACATATTCGCGGAATTGGCAAGCTGGCACGCAGATAAGAAGATCTATGAGCGCGACTGCGTCGGTCGCCGCGAAGTTAGTGGAAAAGTCAAGTTCTTACTCGGATTTAGTCGGACCAATGAACATTATGACATTGATGCTTGCGGTGATCTTGACAAAGAAACGACAGAGTACCATCTTCTCACATACTCGGAAACTCGGCGGCTAATTTACAAATGGCACCACAAACTTCGCGCGATTCTTATTGCATGTCTAGAAAGTCAGGAATATATGCACCGCCGGAATGCCATCATTATTCTCAAAAACATGTCACGTGTGTTTCCAAAGGTTCTTCAGTTCGGCAGAAGTATTCTAGAGAGGGTGGAGACAATGTCGAAACAGGAAGAGCGCGATGATTTGAAACTAGCTGCAACGACATTGTTTGGTATTATGAAGAGGCAATCGGCAAATTGGGTTGATTCTAGCCTGTTTAGGTTCACAGAGGAAGAGCGCAAGGATCAGGCTGAGAGGAAGGCGAAAGAGGAAGCTGAGCGGAAGGCGAAGGAGGAAGCTGAGAGGAAGGCGAAGGAGGAAGCTGAGAGGAAGGCGAAGGAGGAAGCTGAGAGGAAGGCGAAAGAGGAGGGTGAGAGAAAAACTAAAGAGGAAGCTGAGAAGAAGCCGAAAGCTGAAACGGATGCCGTCGAGGCTGCCGCTGTTGAACGGCCCGCAGCGTCTGCCGATTTAGTGAAGGAATATCCATTAGAAGTGCCCGAATTAATGAAAATCAACGAGAATCATACCACGTCTGGTGTCGATGATCGATCTGACTCAGCAGAACAATCGTCAAAATTATTGAGAGCCGAGGCGACGCCATTTGTCCCTGCACCTCCCCTCGAGGAGAGTGGCAGCATTGCAGTGGATTCGGAGCCTAAGTCGAGCAACAATGTTGACGGGTCCACTGCTCCAGCCAAAGAAGAGAAGCTTGACCGTAATGACAGGTCACGGCGTGAAGAGTGGAGACGCGATCGCGCAAGGGATAAAGACAGAGATCGAGAACGTGTTGGTGATGGCGACCGAGGTCGTAATCGGGAGAGGGAGAGAGATCGCAATCGAACTCTTGAGCGTAGCCAGGATTATCATGTTCAGCGCGAACAGCCAGCAACTGCGCAAGAGAACGTGCCATCATTTGCCTCTCGTCTTGGCAACATTGCTTCACCACAAGCGCCTCCAGAGAAGTTGTCACAGTCAGTTGACAAATCACCACGGCCGATAGCACCGTCTCCAGATATGCCTTCTCTGGGTCAGTCTCAGAGTCAGTTCAATATTCAAGGACGTGAGAGTGGTGGCATTCCCCGTGGCCCCAGATCAATGCACGATCGTGATCAGAACAATAGTATTGTCTTAAGCGGTGGAGATTTAATTGCTCGTGACTCGCCTTCTCGTGGTCAGCAAGGCTGGGGTATGCGGAACCAGGTGGGATCTCAACAGCCAGTCGCCACAGGTCCTAATCAGATTAGAGGCCTCGCTCGTGGTACATCGCCACCAACACGTGGACCAAATGCCATTCCGACGACACAATCACGAGTACCTCTACCGCCGCAGCAGATGCCACTGAATTACATGCCACAGCCGGAGATGAGATCGCCCCGCGACTACGGTCGATTTTTCAATGGGTCACGGTCAATTGACATGCAAAATCCCGGGCTACAGCAGGTTCAATATACTATTCTCAATGCTGGTTCACGTGACGGGCGATTGCCTCGCGGGAACTCTCGCGACGGACGAACCGGAATGCCTTCTGGAGGTATGAATCAGACCTTACCAAATGGCTCCGAAGTCACTTCGGGCCAGCAGGATCGATTTCCGCTGCGAAGCGAGCGATCAGATTCAACACGACAGCATCACCAGTCGCTGGGTACTCCCAATTCTACGCAGTCGCCTACGCAACTTGGTCGACAGGAGGCTTCCGGCCTTCAGCGACCCGTCACGTTGGAACGACGAGAATCAGGATTTGCCTCAAGGTTACAGCCACTTCCAGCCACTGTCGGAACGCAATTGCCACCTCCGTCTTCGCATTCTCGTCTCCGCTCTGGCGTTGACGGGGTGTCAAAGTCGACAGATTCGCCGGTGTCACCAATTCCCCGCGATGAGCGCACCCCTCGTGCGTCTGACGAGCCTGTGCTTTCTAGTGAACGTCATCCTCGACGACGTGAAACTCCTTCTGCGTCATCTATGGAATTATCGTCTCAAGCTGGCCCCTCCTCAGAATCTGCTGAGAAGTTTACGGAGCGAGAGTCGGATCGGGAGAGAGATAGAGAAAGGGATCGGGACCGGGACCGTGACCGTGACCGTGACCGTGACCGTGACAAGGATGTTGATCGTGGTCGTGAACGACGACGCGAACCTGATAAGGATAGAGATAAAGAACGTGGTCGTCACGGCGATGAAAAGGACAAGCGACCTGACGATCCGTCTTCACATCACTATAAGCATCGAAGTGAGAGGTCAGAGAGAGAGCATCGCCACGAACATCGAAGCAGCAGGCATCAGAGCTCACGCGAAGGTGACAGTAAAGATAAAGACAAGGAGAAGAACCGGGACAAAGACCGCAAAGAACGAGACAAGGAGAAATCTCATGACCGAGATAGGCATCGTGATCGAGAGCGTGAAAGGGACAAAGAGAAAGACCGCGAGAGACGTCGCAGGGAACGTGACGAAAGGCGAGAGAAGGAAGTATCAGAAGGTGATAAGTCCAAGGAGCCACCTGAGCGACATCGTGAAAGGGAATACCGCCGCGACCGCGACAGTAGTCGCAAGCACGAGAGGGTAGATGATTCTTCGGAAAAATGGTCTGATGAGAAACGTAGACGGACCGATGAATAGATGGTGAGTTTAGATTCGTTTAGTTATGATAGTTCCCGGTAGTGGTATTAACGTATAATAGTTGGTGGAAGATAGGACATGTTATGTGTAATTTACCGTAGAGCGGATATTTTTTTCAGGTTTCTTTTGTTTGTTGGCGCAAAATCTGCTGTGTAGTATATTAATATTGATGACCACGTGATTATTTTAAGCTGCTAGGGATCTTTTCGTACTACCACACTCATATGTTTGTGTCGATAGTGCTAGGACTTGTAGAATATATAAATCAAAGGCAAACATTACGACCTAACGAGTATTATGCCGACGTCCTATGAACTTATATTCACATAATTGTTTTATGAAATGTGGTCTATCATTCAAAAAATTAAAAGTTAATGATGATTGACAGCAAAACTAAATGAGATAGGGACACCACAAGCCACAACTGCCACCCGTAAGCGCCAATCTGTCGTACCCACTGACCCTAATGCACCCCACCCCAGCCAAAATATCCATATTAACCAATTAAAACCAAACCTAACACCAATAAAGAGAAAGTGAAGTGCAATCGACCAGCTCAGGATAAGCCATCAGTAGTATGCATTCCCCAGAACTGACGTCTGTTATACTTCCATCTTTCCCCTTCCAGATTATCCATTGCAAACACCCCGAACTTCTTGTTCCACAGATCTTCAGTAAAAAGAATGGCGTCCGGAAGCATGCCCATAAGTCGCCCACCAATCAAACCACCAAGTAAAAAGGCCGCACTGCAACACTGGCGTTTGCTGGTGGTTGCCTTGGATTTGGCAACCACACGGAAAACTGACCCGACTAGAAAGAGGTAAAAGAAGACCCGTGGGATATCACCGGCGTCTTCAAATGCGGAAATAAATCCCAGAGCCGAGCACGCCAATGCGTATGAGCCCGAAACCGGACTCAGAACTGTTATGGTTCTGCCGCCTAACATCAATGGCAAAAAGCTTGCTGAGAAACATGATACACTGGCACCGCTGATCAGCGCCAAAATCAATGCCGTCGGATTCACGAGATACTCTGTTTCGGCTCCGAATAATGCAAACAAAAATGTCGAAGTCAAAAATGTCGCGAAACTCCTATGCGAAAAGTGCGACGCAATGAGAGACGTATGTGGCGATATGCGTGTTGATATGCCTCTAATCAAAGCGAAGACTGGGAGGTTGATGTAGCCGTACTTGACCAACGCAGGACGCAGAGATGGGATCAGCACCTTGGACGCGAATAATACCGCTGATATCGACGCGACTGTAATTGAAACTGGATACAAGTGATGCTGTTTTGTGGCACCTCCACCATCTACCGCAATATTCCGTTTCGTAAAGTGCAAGAGTAAGATGCCGGCTCCCCCGACCAATCCGCCATATAGTAATGCCATACAGGCCAATTTCGCGCTAAGAGCCAGCGGTTTACTGGAGAAATTCACAGTACTCTTGTCTTTGGCTCCAGACAACTTCATACCTAAAAGCTCTACCGTAATCGCTTTTGCTCTTTTGAAACTTCTCAACACGCGTTGTTGACGGTTCAGAATAAAGTCGTCCGGAGAAGGATATGATGGCGGTATACCCAAGTAACTTGGATAGCGCAGCTCAATTTTGGATGACGAGCAGTCAGTAGCAGCATACTCCTGAGATAAGCCATTACTGCTGTATATCTTGACGTGGTTCACGATGGGGGTGCTGCTTAAAGATCGATGTAGAGCAAGAATAGGCACACGTACTGGCGGCACAAACCGGCAACGGAGAACGTACTGACAACACGACATCGGTGTTACTGCCATTTTTATCACAGTTTATCCAGCCTACGTTGATCTCAAATCTTTCGCGATCCTGGCTGCCCGGTACAAATCTCTCCGAGATGGTAGATAGATCACGTGCAATGTAACCTAACCCACTCCTGCAAGGGCATACTCTAGAGACAAAGGGGACAAGTAGAGGAGATAAATGCAGTAAACTAACTATTCCTCTTTGGGACTGGTAAAAAGAGTACTTTGGTATCAAATATCAAAACTCAAGGCGATAGGTATAGTATGTCAGACCTATATACACTGATCCCGAACTGTTTGAATTTGACAGTCGCTGTCCCTTTACTTTACAAGTCCAACAGTACACTTCCCTACTCGACAGGGACAGTCCGTAAGAGATGTCAGATGTGAATTACTGATAAAATCGTGTTCGTGCGAGGAAATGCAGAAGAATGAGGACTATAATAGTTCTCCATTGATTACGATTAGTTATCGTCAAGATATCGTGGCACGATACTGGAGCCGCACGCATTTCACAGCTAATATCCTAGACCCACTGGCATTAAGCTTGTAGTACTCGAAATCACAATCCTCGTAGTAGTATCGTATTTCGCAACGAAAAACAACGCGGGTAATTGTGTATTTAATATTGAAACAGGCAATAGCTGAGTAAGAGGTTCAGTTCGTGACAGCGTGGAAATGTCATCTTCTATCTCACTGGAATCAAGCCTGTCCAACATTTCACCGTCATGCAAAAGGCTGCGGGTAGCAATTCTTGAAACAGATCCCGAATTAGTGACTGTCTGTGGCACCTTTGCGGACTTATTCAAGCGTCTGCTCACAAATGGTACTACGGAAGCGGAAGGACGAGCAGAGAAAGTCATTCTCGATATCGCGACATTTGATGTTGTTAAAGGGTCGTACCCAGAGCCGGATTATTTTGACGGCATTCTCGTGACTGGCTCACGTATGTTATTGTCGGCGTTGGTAATGTCGCTATCTGTAACTAACTGACAATAACAGGAGCAACCGCGTTCGACAACGATCCTTGGATTCTAAAGCTCGTCGAGTACATTAAGCGCGTCCACGACAGTTCCAGTGCTCGCCTTGTCGGTATCTGTTTTGGCCATCAAGTAATCGCTCGCGCCCTCGGTGGCGTTGTAGAGGAGAATTCCGCAGGATGGGAGGTCAGTGTTACAAAGTTACGACTAGACGAAGAGGGCCTAGGGGCAAAGCTGTTCCCCGAAGCTGGAGCGGAAGGAGAGTTGCGGCTACAACAGATGCATCGGGATCATGTTGCTGTGCCACCTCCGGGCTTGCGTGTCTTTGCCACATCTGAACGATCACCTGTCCACGGACTGTATGAGGAAGGCAAAGTGTTGACGCTGCAGGGACATCCTGAATTCAACGAGGACGTTGCCAGAAGTTCTGTTGAGGTACAAATTGTCCGTGGAAGTCTAAGTGAAGCAGAAGGGAAGGATGCATTGGCAAGAGTGGCAATTCATAACCATGGTGCTGATGTCGGTAAAGCCGTTGTACGATTTTTAATTGGCGTGGTTTAAGCGACAGTTTGCTAACTAGGACTACATATTTGGTGTTTTGCGCTTGGCTTAGAGTTGGGTATAATAGAGTAAGCATCTTCATTCCAATTTGGTACTCCTGTTATAATAGGGTTATCTTCCTTCTCCATTGTGTCATTCACGAGCACGGCTCTTAGCCAATGACGTCTTTACTTGAGTGCCAACAAACGCACTGATATTCTTACGTCACTTAGATGTGAGCACCAGAGACTGAAATTAGTAGCAGTACACTGAGCTAATGTGTTGGTCAAATTTCAACAATTCAGCACTTAGTAAAATAAGTTAAATTCTGGAGTTACTTAATTCCCGAATCGTTAAATCTCGCGTTACAGAAAATACACACCAAAGTCTTCCGGGAAGCCACGACAAATACACACACATTTCCTCGTAGACTGCACAAAATCAGATCGCTTAAAGCAAGGCTTTATGGAAAAACTCGTTAGTCTTTCTCATAGCTTCTTCCGCTCTCTCCTTCTGCAAAGCATCTCCCCAATCGCCGCGAGCCGCGCACCATCCGTGGAAAACATCGTCCATACGGACGTATTCGACTTTATTCAACTTCGACACCAATCCAGCGAGGCTCTCGACCGTCTCATTCTTGGTTGCGATAATCAAAACTGGCACGTCCTCAATGCCGTCCGCGTCGCTTTCGGTGAGTCGTGAGGGATGGATCAACGCGACGGCCTTGACCATATCCATCCTCGCACATGCTATGGAGAACTTACCACCCCAGCAGAAGCCATAAAGGCCCGTAACTTTGATTGATGGATACTTCTCCTTGATCCAGTTAAGAACAGTCTGTAGGTACGGAACATGATTCTGATAGGCATTCTTCTCGCTCCATGCTTTTCTGGCTTCAGGGTCGTTGAAAGGAACGACGTTGCCGTTGAAGAAGTCTGGCATTACAACCAATGGAGCATCTTCGGTGCCAGTGGCAAGATAGTCGCAACCTTGGAACGTGTTTTTGTGAAAACCAAATATATCTAGCCTTAGTTTAGCTTTATCTCCGTTCTCCTCCAATTGCTCAGTATCACGCGATAAAATAAATAGTTTATACGTACCGTAAATGCAAATCAAAGCATAAGTAGCCTTTCGGTTTCCCACGACATAGACTTTGCGATTGTCGACAAGCTCATATTCACCTTTCGGTGTGTAATCCGCTGGTAAGCGTAATTTATTAGTTATGCGACCATTGGTTATCATGGAATCATTGAATTCGAAACAAGATGAACTTACGAGTGAATTGAGGGATAGGAATAGTATCACAAGCTTCGGACGACATTTTCACTCTTGGATTTGTTGTTGCTATGCGTTATGGAAGGCGCGCGGACTTTTTATCGAGAAACGGGACTTATCGCTCTGACGTCGACATGGCTCCTGCGCTCAATCGAAGAAGCGCCACAATCTTGGCAACAGAAATGGTACAATTCACCAATCCAATGAACGTTTGCATGCTTTCAACTGTAAATCACAACAGCACGGATGCCACCTTTATTCAAAATACAGTTCGTTGAATACGCGGCTTCGATATTTATGGACCAGTATAGATTATGTCGTCATTGCATCGCAATTGATAAAAGAAGTCACCCTTAGCAGCAGGGCCAATTGAACAAATATCTCGCCTCATCAGAATTTCTGGGACGCAGATTGGAAATAGGATATTTGAGATAAATGTGCTCTATGTGAGCCAGGATCTCATGGAATTCATTTACCTCTTAGTGCATCCATTGGCACGACTGCAATATAACCTCCATACAATTAGATTTGTTGTCACTTTGGAGGCGTAAAGGTAAAGCCATATGGAGGTCCATTTAAAACTTCATGTCTGCACACCAGCACCACACCAATTGTGAGAGATTGGATCGCCACCAACAGCGTGCTATTAGCATGTGCTGACATGTATCAACATAAATTGTAGCATTTTGTATTGTATCAATTTGCCTTGCCTATGCAAGTCGACCATTAATAATATGATAGTTACAAAATTTTATGAATCTACAGAATTAGTGTCGAGGCACGGCGCTCGGAGTATTCGTATCTTGGTTGCGAATGTACGGAGAGAAAATCAGAAGATGCCCTCAGAGTGACGTGTCGCATACACCCCATTATTTGCTGATGTTTTCCTCGCCAGTATCAAACACACCGATGTTCTTACACCGGACAGAGCTCGTGTGAAACAGAGCATTATGGTCCTTTCATGGCGACTTAGCCAGGGAACCTGCCTGTCACCATCTTTTATTTTATGTCGCCGTTCGCCGGTCAAACAAATTCGGGTTCTATCGTCAAGGGGTACAACCCGGCGCAAGTTCTTCACGAATAGGAGGCCGAACAATGATGATCTCTTCCTATACGACTACACCAAGGAATATCTTTCACGCAGAGATTCGTTTGTTTCTCAGAGTCGTAACCCATTCTACTCCTATTCCGGCTTTATAGTACGATTTGTGGCAACGTCAGCATTACTGTCCACCGGTTTGCTGTTTGCGTCAGAGTGGGGTTATAGTTATGCCTCGAAGAATGAATACTTGCGAAATCTGATGGCCTCGTCACCGTCTCCGGTTACTACAACTCTAGCGGCTACCAATGTAGCTCTCTTTGTCGCCAAGCGAGCTATTCCAAATATCGCACCCTTCCTAGTCCGCCACGGTTACCTTCGGCTCGACTTAATGTCCAGAACGCGTCAGATTTCGTCACCAGTGTCACCGGCGAGCAGCATTCTTCTATCTGCCTTTTCACATCGCGATGGCATGCATATTTTTATGAACGCATATGCCATGTACAATTTAGGATCATTCATTGAGATGATCTACGGTCCCCACGCTATTTTCTTGCTCTACGCAGTCTGTGGATCTACCGGGTCGATTGGCAGTTTACTGCTTCAGCGAACCCATCTTCCAACACTCGGCGCATCGGCGGTTTGCATGGGCATGCTGTCATTCCTAAGTACGATGAGACCAGACCTCGAGGTGAGCATGCTCGGACTTCCATTCATTCGAATGACTATGGAAACAGCAACCCTTGGCACAGCCGCATGGAGCGTATTTGGAATAGCGAGAGGGTTTATGGGGAAGCGTGGTGGGATTGATCACGCTGGTCATTTAGGCGGGCTCATAGGTGGCTGGTTTCTGGCAAATTGGGTCCAGGCTATGAGGACCCCCCACCAAGATATAAAGAATCGTCGGTAGAATTGTTACAGAATACATGGACAACATATACTAAACCACTGTACTAACCTATCCCCAATAGAAAAGAGTCCGTAATTTACTTCTGTTACTCATCATCAACCACATCTTCCAATACAACGTGTCTCAATGGACTCTGTGATCTAGATCGACCCTCACTCTTGACCTTATCCACCACAGACTTTCGACCATCTTTAACGCTGAGGCTAATCTTCACTTCACTCTTTTCTTCTGAATCCAAAAACTCCTCCATCTCTTCACCTGTATTCTTCTCTAACACGATATGGCCCGACTTGTCGCTGCCCTCCGGTACAAAAATCTCATCCGCAGTCTCATCATGGATCACCGGAGTAGACGCGGTAACAATCACCGAAGAATCATCGTCCTCTCTGGTGGAGGGAGTGTTCACCTTAATTTCAGTCAAGTCTTCCAGATCCAACGTCGTGACCTTTCCTTCATTCGCATCCACGAGTCCAACTGATGATGCCTCTGTCGACCGCTTCCCCAAGACATAGAACTCGCCATCTTCACTGATCTTTTCAGACGTAGACTCGGCTTTTTCCGGTTGATTCTTGGGCGTTGCCATCTCCGACCCAAACACAGACGTCGACTCACTCGATGATGAACTGGTCGTGCCAAGGTCTGCCTGATTAAACGGTGATGGAATTGCAAATGCCGACCCATCTAGTGTACCGGCACCGTTTAACTCTGCCGACAGCGGAGGCACAATTTCATACTCCTCCTCCTCAGTCTCCGAATCCGACGGACTCGCAGGAGAGAGGATCTTATCAATCCGGTCCGCGGCATCAACAGCAAGTGTGGTAACAGCATGCTTCTCTAGGCGTAGTTTTTGGCGCCGTTCTTTCGTCTCCTCGTCGTCCTCTTCGCCTTCAGCTGGTGAAATAAGTATATCGTCAAGATCTGAATAGCATCGCTCGAGCTCGACCTGAATATCAAGAAGAGCCTGACGGTGTTTTGACTTCGGAAGATCAGTCGGAATGGCGTCAATGCCCGCTGCTGCTTGCGAGACTTTTTCACGAAGGGTCCGGATTTGATTCGCAATAGCCTCTAATGCTGATGGTATCACCGACAATGGCTCGGAATCAGCGCGAGGGATGGACGACCGTGAAAGTGTATAGTGGAACGGTGGGCGTGCTGCAGGTGGCTCGAGCGGTGCAGGCGGCTCCAAAGACCCATATGTGGGATCAGGGTTCATCTCGTCGCTACTAAACAAGATCCTGGCTAATTCGTCGACTGACAATTGTTTGCTAGAGGATTGCTCTGGCTTGGATCCCGCAGCCTTTGGCGCCATCTTGTCACTCTCAGTATGGGCTCGCTCAACACCACCAAAGATTGCAGATAAGAAATCTTGCGCGGACGCGTAGTTGACGTCAGGAACAAGCTTTGAACTCGTCGCCTTGGCATGGTCTTGAGCCTGCAGTCTGGAAATCGGTGAAACCGTCGATTGCTGAGGACCGCGTCTTGATCCGCGTTTCCGGTTAGAGTGTGGCGTTGCATAAGGGGAATATAGCTCGTGCGGCTTGATTCCCTGCTGCCTCAACATTGTCGAGATCGATCCAGGTTTTACGCCTGTCTCCTCCAGTTCCGAGTCTGACCCGTACGGCGAAGCACGAGCTTGCCACTGTTGCTGTATTTGCGCAAATGGGACGGATTGCTGAGGTGATGCGGGCTGCGACCGTTGAGCCTGTTGCTGTACCATCTGAAGTACCCGCTGGATCGCGACATCCTCCCGAGCCTTTTCTTCCTGTTGCTTTCGATAAACCGCATAGCGCAGTCTCTGTCGCCTAGCAATCAATGCCTCACGTTCCGCCAGAGCCGCGGCCAGTATAGCTTCTTCTTCTTCTCGCTGTTGCTGTTGCTGCTGCTGGATAGCTCGCAACACGAGATCCTGTTCCTCCGCAATCAGATAAGTCAACTGGTCCCGCTTTGCGGCTAATTGCGCCTGCTGACGAGCCAAAAGTTCCTGCTCAAGTGATAATCGCTGCAGTTCTCGCTCAAGCGCGGATAGTTGCGAGATGTAGTGAGATAAGTGGGCGCGATGGACTGTAATCGCTGATGCTGAAGCTGATCGCTGAGACGAACTCTCGACATAGTATAGGCGTTCCATGGCGCTCAAGATGAGTGGATGTCGGATTATATAATCTCCTGTTCTGATTATGAGGAATGCAGTGAAGCAAGCGGATCAAAGGCGTAGTTATAAGATCTGGAGGAGTGACTGCCGCGATTGCCTCCACTAAAGCACGCTGGGAATGGGTTAGGATTTCTAGAGTCACTGGGAATGCACCAGAACTGTCAGGCAGAAATGACGTCATCGCCTGTCAATGCGTATGCACGAATTGATGATACATCAAGTAACAACATAAGTATTATGATTCAGTCGGTTCGATTTGTAATCGTAGGCATTTTACTATTTTCTTGTACAAAATGAATAGCAGTGCTTGCAGGTGGTATATAGCGACCAAACAGGTTCTCAAGGTTAGCTAATGCAGCAATTACGTTAACAAGCAAATTTACCATGCTGTAAGTTCCACTGGCGACATTGTAGAAATAATAACATGCTGGTGCACTATTAGGGTTAAAGTGACAATTAGTGTTTAGGTCGTAACCCTACACACTGCTACGACGGAAAACACAGTCACGCTGCATCTAGTTTGGACGGGTCAGGGCTTCGTTGCACCACCTCACCACCAATTTGGAGGGCATTCGAGATTTTAGTGTGTTTCATACAATCGTCAGCACCAGCATTTCAGCACCATTCGACGATCACTCAGCAACAATGGCCGCCGCTGCTCCGCACCCCAAGATCGTCAAGAAGAAGACCACCAAGTTCAAAAGATGGCAGTCCGATGCTGTTATCGGTGTCAAGGAGTCGTGGCGGAAACCCAAGGGTATTGACTCACGTATTCGACGTCGGTGAGTGTTTTTTTGTTGGTTATGATAGTAATTGCTGGGTTGCAAAGAATGAGAGGAATGAGATTTGCATAGTTTAATGAGAAGGATAATCTCTAGCTTGATTCATATGGATTAATGCTGATTTTATTTGGAATAGCTTCAAGGGTACTTCTGCCATGCCTAAGATTGGGTACGGATCGAACAAGAAGACACGTCATTTGATGCCCTCTGGCCACAAGGCTTTCGTCGTTCGCAACGTTGCTGATGTTGAGCTTTTGCTCATGCACTCCAAGACTTATGCTGCTGAGATCGCCCACAACGTTTCGTCGCGCAAGAGAATCAGCATCCTCGAGAAGGCAAAGCAGCTCGGTGTGAAGGTTACCAACCCCACCGCTAGGTTGAGACTCGAGGGTTAAATAGGTGCTATATGCGGTTGATTGTGTAAATGAACAAAATAAGGGTAGTGAAATGTGTCGGCATCTGTGTAACGGTTTTGTGAGTATGGGATTGTTTAATTATGAAGTTAAGCGATGGGAGACGCTTTTACATGTACTTATATTGGCACAAAAATATACACTTATAAAGTCGCATTTACTACGCTCTATTCATCTTTGGCCATTCGCAAGTGGTATATTACCGCGAAAAGATTGGGAAAATTATCATCTCTGTGATTGACGTGAGCTGCGGCTACAGCGCAAATTAATTACCAAGAGCAATCCTAGGATCGCATAAAGGTGGTGCTGGGAGCTATTTCTTTGTGCTTTAAGTCGGGCGCAGGCGCCCACCATTTGCAGTATACCATTAACATGATGTTACCTAACATCGGATTACAGCATCAGTTTGCATCTCTGATTCACCCTGGTTACTACGTTGTCAGATATTGTGAGACTACATGCACTCGTGAAAGACCAGTGGTGTGGTATGCATGCAGTCAGGGGAAGACAGAGAAAGCCGCTGGGTATGATTGTACACTCATGGATCATCGGCAGGCTCCACGCAAGTCGCTCATTATTCAGAACAACAAAAGCCAATAATTAATGAAGGAATGAGGGTGCGACAGTCGTGATTTGGTAATTTACACCTTTCCTCCGTCACTGCACTTACCATGATTCCATGAAATCCATAAAAGCCCATCGCGACTGCAAATGAACATATCATCGAACGGAATAGGACATCAGCATATTCGCGAAGTTCAACAATTTCAGGGTGCAGAAACCGTCGGCGTAGAATGAATCTAAACCAACTGTGTGTGCGGTTGAATGTTCAACCTGCCGCTTTCCTGTAGGCGTCACTTTGACACGTGAGCACGACACTTAAATGCGCCAATTTTAATGCTGTAATTTGTTCTGGGAGTATGGCGTAGTTGTGGGTAGTGGAGTGTGTGGCGTAGAATGTCTGCATCGCTGACGCAGCACCGTACGCTGTGGCATCAATTATCGTTTAATGGTTAATCAAGCCCCAGCGACGTTCAGCTGGATAATAAAAATACAAGATATGAGTTATTTAATTTTGTTTGGACTAATTTCTCGCAACTTCATCGATATATCTCCTGCGTTTTCGCGATTTCATAAGGGTTAACTTTGAGGACTGCCCGGAGGCCAATTATGCCCTACTTCGTCCAAGCGCTGCTGATAACGATAACAAACTAGTCGCGACACTGCGAAATCTTGTTGACCTTGGCTATATGCCCGAACTAACGGTTAGATTTCGCAATTTTTGGAGGAGTGTAATATGTATATGGTGGATAGAACCGATCAGGGCTTTTGCTGGGCGATGGGACCCATGATGTCGATGGACCGCGGGGGTGGACGCAAGACCGTTCGTTATCAAGGTTTACAGGCTAGTTACTATCATCGGCATGGATTGCGACTCACACTTTCCCGACTCACATTCGGCGTCCTCTAAGCCACAACACTATATCCTAGCCCAATCCTTGGAATTTCATTTCTGCTTTCCCCTCGCCTCTTTGTTCCCTATCGTCATCCTCCTCTGTACATTTCCTGTTGAGACCGACAATGGGAAAGGAAGAGAACGACGCCGCTACAAAGGAGCATTCCGTCTCGACGGTGTCTGGCGACACCCAGACTACTCCATTACTGGGATCCGAAAAGTCTTCTACCGCGATCGATGTTCCAAAGTATGCTGACGAATTTTCTTCGCTACCACCGAGCGAGGCAAAGATCCTACGAGAGCAAGTAGTTGTCCCTGATATCACCAGCAGTTTCTTCCAGATGTTTAGATATGCTACTGCTACAGACAAATTACTTTATCTCATTGCCACTATCAGTGGCATTTTGGAAGGTACTGCGAAGCCGCTTATGACGCTTGTGTTTGGATATATTACACAGACTTTCGCCGATTACTATCGTTTTGATCCGTTTAACCACGCAATGTATTACAATGGCATATACACCGACAAGTACTTCAACGGCACATACCCAATGTTCGATGGTTCTACATACAACTGCACGAGTATTTACGACGTGTACAACGGTACTGAAGAATATCATTCCTGCAACTCTGGGTTCATGTCAACGTATATTTCCCCAGAGGAGTTCCAGCGACGTGTCAACAACTTTGCTCTTTTCTTCCTTGCGATTGGTCTCGGAGATATCATTTTGTCTTATATTGAAATGTCCGTCTTTATTGGTCGTGGCGATGTTTTGTCATCAAGAATTCGCGAAAATTATTTAAGAGCGACCCTGAAGCAGAATATTGGATACTTTGATAAGCTTGGTTCTGGGGAGATTACTACGCGTATCTCAGCCGACACATTGTTGATTCAGGATGCTATATCCGAGAAGGTTTGTCTCTTAAACAAAAGGTTTTCGAGTTACGAACGTCCTAACAGCTGCCGCAGGTTGGATTCATTGTGTCAAATGTGACGACTTTCTTCGCGGCATTTGCTCTCGGTTTCGCTCTGTCGTACAAGCTTACTTTCATCATGTTGTCCGTCGCGGTCTTCATTCTCGCCACTTTCTTTATTTCCTCCGGGAAAATGACGAAGTATTACAAGCTTGCGCTTGGCGGGGTCTCCACTGGCGGTACTCTTGCGGAAGAGGTCTTGTCCAGTGTGCGAAATGTCCAGGCATTTGGGATCCAGGACCGTCTGGCTTTGAAGTACGACAAATTTCTTGCTATTTCTCAGAAGTGGGCATTGCGAGCTGGTATCGCTGCTGGCGTGATGTCTGGCACCATGTGGCTTGGCGTGTTTTCCAATGACTCGCTTGCTTTCTGGCAGGGGTCCAAGTTTCTCGCTCGTGATGAGCTGACAATCTCGTCTGTCATAACGATTCTCATGGCTATGGTTCAGGGAACTTACGCTATAAGCAACATTTCTCCCCATGTCCGTAGCATTACCAATGGCATGGCTGCTGCTTCCAAGATCTTCCAGACGATTGACCGTGTTTCCGTTATCGACTCGTCTATCGAGACGGGCAAGAGACTGGAAACCGTCCGTGGTGATATTGAGCTACGTGATGTCAAGTTTATCTATCCATCGCGACCTAATGTCACCATTCTCGAGCACTTCAACCTTACGATTCCCGCTGGAAAGACTGTCGCCCTTGTCGGTGCCTCGGGATCTGGAAAATCTACCATCGTAGGGCTTCTGGAACGGTTTTATTTACCTCTCGCTGGTCAAATTTTCCTTGATGGTGTCAGTATCAACGATATCAACATCAAATGGCTTCGATCTCAGATCGCTCTGGTCTCGCAGGAACCTACTTTGTTCGGTTGTTCTGTGTTTGAGAATGTCGCTCACGGCCTGATCGGAACTTCATATGAAAATGCGTCACCAGCGGAGAAGCGTGCTTTGGTGATCGAAGCGTGCGAGCAGGCCAACGCTATGGCTTTCATTGATAATCTTCCGGAAGGACTTGATACCAATGTTGGTGAGCGTGGCTTCTTGATGTCTGGGGGTCAGAAGCAGAGAATCGCGATTGCTCGTGCTATTGTCGGAAATCCTAAGATTTTGTTGCTAGATGAGGCGACTTCTGCCCTGGACACAAAATCTGAGGGCGTAGTCCAAGAGGCTCTTGATCGCGCTTCTAAGAATCGTACTACTATTGTTATTGCGCATAGATTGTCGACTATCAAGGATGCGGATTGCATTGTTGTCATGCGTAAAGGTACTATTCTCGAGATGGGAACGCACAATGAGTTACTTGTGAAGCAGGGCGAATACTACGGACTTGTTGAGGCTCAGCGAATTCACAAGCAGAAGGAGGAGATGATTGAGGCCTTGCAGAAAACTCATTCTGCTGATTCATCCAGTGACAGTGATGGCATGAGTTCAACCCTTGATGAGAAGGCTTCTCTCGAGGATTCCGTCGATAAGTCATATGACAAGGACACTGATGCACTTCTAGGTCTCTCCAAGACCAAGACTGGAAAGTCTGTGTCAAGTGTTGCACTCTCTCCAGCCTCCCATGATGAGGAAGGTGCATATTCCAGCTACGGCTTCTTTGAAACGGTTGGTTTCCTTATCAAACTTTCTGGGCCGGAAAACCATTTCAACGTTGTGGGCGCCATCTTCTCTGGTATTCTTGGTCTCAGTTATCCCGCTCTTGGTCTCTTCTACGCACGGTGCATCGAGGCCCTTAGATCGTACCCACAGGATACAGAGTTTATGCTCCGGGAGATTGATTACTTCGCCGGTTTATTTTTCATGCTTGCCGTTGTCTCATTCTTGTCGTCCATCATTTCTCTTAGCTTGTTTGCTTTCGCCGGCCAGAAGCTAGTACGTCGTATTCGTCTCATGACCATCCGCCAGATGCTTCGACAAGACATTAGCTTCTTCGACCGCGATGAGAACACTATTGGATCACTGACCAGTACCTTGTCTCGAGACGCTCAGGCTGTCGAGGGTCTTTCAGGCACCACTCTTGGGCAGATTCTGTCGTCAATGATGATTGTCGTATCGTCTGTTACTCTCGCTCTCGTCATTGCTTGGAATCTTGGTCTTGTCACTACTGCTTGCGTGCCGCTTTTGTTGGCGGCGGGCTTCTACAGATTCTATATTCTTGCTAAGTTTCAGCGTAAGGCTCAGCAGTCTAGCGAAGGCACGGCATCATACGCGTGCGAAGCGACATCAGCCATTCGAACTGTCGCAGCGCTCACGCGCGAGGAGGACGTTATGCAACATTACCACGCGGAGCTGCAGTATCAGATTGAGAAGGGTCGCAGCACAGTTCACTACTCAGCGCTCTTGTACGGCGTTGCCCAGGGAATGCTCTATCTCATAATGGCTCTCACGTTCTGGTACGGTGCTCGGTTCCTCAAGACCCGTGAGTACGATCTGTTCCAGTTCTACGTCACTTTCATGGCTGTTGTTTTCGGAGCCCAATCCGCTGGTATCATGTTTTCTTATGCTTCGGATATGGGAAAGGCGTACCAGGCGACTCAGAACATTAAGAAGTTGTTAGAGCTCAAGCCTCACATCGACACTTGGAGTGAAGAAGGTGATATTCCACAGAATGTCAGAGGTGAGGTTGAGTTCAGGAACGTCCATTTCCGATATCCTACGCGACCACAGGTTCCGGTTCTCCGTGGTTTGAACCTGACCATCAAGCCTGGTCAGTACGTCGCTCTTGTCGGTATGTATTATCTTGGCCATATTTCATTCCACTATGGCTCATCTAGCGCGTCACAGGTTCCTCTGGTTGCGGCAAATCGACTACGATTGGTCTTATTGAGTCATTCTACACCCCTCTTGCGGGCAAGATTATGCTCGACGGCAAAGACATCTCACTATTTAACATTAATGAGTACCGCAAGCAGATTGCGCTCGTGTCACAGGAACCTACTCTGTACGCCGGCACAATCAAAGAGAACATTGAGCTTGGTAGCCCTGAGCCTGTTACTGAAGAGCAGATCCATGCTGTGTGCAAGCAGGCAAATATCCATGATTTCATTATGTCGCTTCCGGATGGCTACGCTACTCTCTGTGGATCCAAGGGTGCTTTGTTATCCGGTGGTCAGAAGCAACGTATTGCGATTGCTCGGGCGCTTATCAGACAGCCGACGATCTTGCTTCTCGATGAGGCTACCTCGGCTCTCGATTCCGAGTCCGAGAAGGTCGTTCAAGCAGCTCTCGATGCTGCTGCTAAGGGCCGAACGACAATCGCTGTTGCTCACCGACTATCAACGATTCAGAAGGCGGATGTCATCTTTGTGTTTGAGAACGGAAAAGTTTTGGAGGCAGGTACACACCAGGAGCTATTGGCGAACAAGTCCAAGTATTATGAGTTGGTGCAAATGCAGGCTTTGGAAGCGACCTCGTAGGTTCTGCCATTTGCTTATATATTATATTCTTGTGGCATAGGTTGAGGGTGCATAGACAGTACTGATCTTTACACGGCGATGGTAGTACTCATTTGTAAGGCCAATTATTGACTGTCATTAATTTTCTTCACTGTACAATTCTTTCTTTCATTCGGTCTTTGCATCTTTTCTTCATTATATTTTGTGTTGGCTTTGGTGATAGATTTTGATTTTGGGTTAATTATTAGGTTTTCTGGGATATCATAGACTAAATACATGTAGTTTTATTTCCTTTCTTGTGAGCGAGACGAAACATTTGTAAGCAAATGGAGACAATATCACGCACTTCGTTGTTTCCAACTAATGTTGTCTTTGAGTAAAATTGTCCTGGAGCTAATTTGTTCGTTCTCAGGGCGTCCGATGTCACTTCGTCATATTCTCAGCAGAGGAATTAGAAGACCTGCCATATACAAAGGCACTGTAGGCCGTATATTTTCGTTGACTCCACCTGGCTAGCACTGCCCCAGCAGTTGTTCCGAGTCACTACTTCTTGGTTGTTTGTGAATTAATAGTAGATTTCAGTGGGCCACAAAAACGACGATCTGCTTTCCCAATGAGAGCAACAACTACTTAGACTGCATAAATATATAACTGAGGAAGCTGTTATCACCTACGCTTATGCCAGTTTGATCAGCTTGTCGCGCAAATTTCGAGACAAATCTTGATCTGGCAGCTCCGGGTCTGGGCTTGAAAACAAGGATAACAGGACAAAGAGACATTCGCAAATACTAATTGATATATACAATAATTCTATCCCAAATATCTATCTAAACTATCCAACACAAAATGAGCGTCTATCCAATAAAGCGTATGAAAAATAATGACAAAAGTACACACCAAGAGAGAAGATCAAATATTAACTTAGTAACCAATTAAAGATAAGCTCTGGTGTCTATGACAACAAATCTCGTCTATCCTATATATACTGAAACTCCACAAGGAACTAAGATATCCGAAAACATTGAAAATTCAACTTCTCCCCTCCAAAGCTTGTAGTTGTACCAACTCGTAGTATCGTCCTTTCTTCGCCAATAATTCTTGATGCGTACCTGCTTCGCAAACACGACCAGCTTCGAATACATATATGACATCTGCGTTCTGAATGGTGGATAGTCTGTGTGCGACAGCAATGGTAGTCCGACCCTTGGCGGCAATATCAAGAGCGGCTTGAACAACTTTTTCGGACTCGGAGTCGAGAGCCGAGGTAGCCTCATCGAGAAGCAAGATCGTCGGCTGTCTGATAAGAGCACGAGCTATTGCAATTCGCTGCTTCTGACCACCGGACAATAGAGTACCTTTCGATCCGCAAAGAGTATCGTAGCCATCCGGAAGCGACATGATAAAGTCGTGGATGTTGGCCTGTTTGCACACATAGATGATCTGGTCGTCCGTGACCGGCGTTGGACTTCCGAGTTGAATATTGTACTTGATTGATCCGGCATATAATGTCGGCTCCTGCGACACAAGCGCCAGCTGTTGCCGATACTTATTAACGTTGAACTCGGAGATGTCTTGTCCGTCGAGCAGGACTGCACCCGCGAGCGGTTGATAAAACTCCTCAATCAAGCTAATAGTAGTCGACTTCCCACATCCAGAAGCACCAACGAGCGCAACATACTGTCCCTTTTGAATCTTCATGTTTAACCCACGAAGGACAGGTACCTCAGGACGTGTGGGATACCGGAAGTGAACGTCAACAAATTCTATATCTCCCTGGACATTCTGCGGTACCTTGCCTTCCTCAGACCAAGAGTCGATGTCTGGGACGCGTTCGAGGAGCATCTTGATGCTCTTGGCAGCTTGCACTGCCTTGCCGACATCCGGCGCGAACGAGAACACAACGCCTGCAGTTTCGGCACCGAAGATGATCGAGAGAAAGACGAGATAAAACTGGAATAGGTTGTACTCTCCAGTTCCCAGAAGCTGCCCTCCGTACCAGGTTGCGAGTGCCATGATGAAAAAAACTTGTCCCGAAGTCAAGCCGTAGAAGAAAGCCGAGCGAATGCTGATCGGTCGGTTGCGGTGGACGATCTCGTCCAGGTTACTGTGATATGTTTCCCACACGTCGGACTCGCGGGTCAAGGCCGCAACGGTTCGGATTGCAGAAATTGCTTCGCATGCATATGTCGACGAGCGCTCATTTTCCTTCTTCACTCGCGCTTCAAACTCCGTGAGCAGGTAGAATCGGTAAAATCCACATCCCACCAAAACAGGAACTCCGCTTGTGACCACGAGCCCCAATTTCCAGGCAAGTGCAATTGAGACAACACTGCTACCAATAACGGTCACGAAAGCATCGATAAACTTTCCGAGGGTAATTCCACCAAGACCCTCCACTGCTTGAGCGTCGCGTGAGAGAGTGCCCGTGAGAGAGCCAACGGTATTCTCATCACTATCAAAGAATGCGATCTCTTGACGAAGCATTTGGCTGAACGACAGATTTCGAATTCGACGGACGAGACGCGACGAAGAGTACCCAAACGCGACACCAGTGATAGTGTTTGAGATACCGAGACTGCATGCCAGCATAAACAAGAAACCAGCAATTCGAGAAACGTAGGCGCGGAGCTCATAGCGATCCATAATGTCGCTAAAGGCCTGCAAGTTTGTACCCCAGAGGAGACCGAGCGCTGGATAGCCCATACCGTTGAAAAAACACGCGATCAGGCCGATGATATTATAGGACATCTCGGGACGAGACAAGTCGTAAATGAACTTGAAGGCCTCAAAAAACGATGGCACAGTATTATCCTGAACCTTGACATCAGACTCGAGCGCGAGTGCGGCCGTGGACTTTTCGGTCTTTGTGCGGGCAAGATCTAACGCACTGTGTTGCAAATAGTCCGACAGCTCGATCGCTTTCTCGGTAAGCACTTGCTCAATGCCATCATCATCAGGCTGAATACTGTGGGCTTTGTCGAGCTGCTCCTTCTCCTTTTCTTTCAACATCTCGATCTGCTGCGCCTTAACGAGTTCGGAGTATTCACCTTGCTTGGCCAACAGCTCATTATGAGTGCCCATTTCGAGAATTTGGCCATGGCTCATGACAACAATGGAGTCCGCATCCTTGATAGTCGAGAGTCTGTGCGCGATAACGATAGTGGTACGGTTCTTGGACGCGCGTTCAAGCGCTTCCTGAACTACACCCTCGGACTTGGTGTCAAGTGCCGAGGTCGCTTCATCGAGCAGCAGAATCTTTGGGTTGGAAACGATAGCTCTTGCAATAGCTATACGTTGCTTTTGGCCGCCAGACATCAAGAAGCCGCGTTCACCGACGTTGGTGTCAAGGCCTTCCGGCATCTTTTCGATAAACGCCCACGCATTTGCTTGCTTGCAAGCTTCTATGACCAAGGAACGCTTCTCAGTTGGCGAGCTGAATTCAAATGCAGAACCGATAAGGCCGTATGCGATATTCTCGTAAATTGAGCAACCAAACAGCGTTGGTTCCTGCTGGACTAGAGCAATCTTCTGTCGGAGCCATCTAATGTTCAAGTCCATGATGTTATGACCGTCGAGAAGCACCTCACCACTTATTGGATTATAGAAGCGCTCGATCAGACCCACGATTGTGGACTTTCCGGATCCAGAAGACCCGACCAGAGCAACTGTCTTGCCCGCTGGAATCTTGAGGCTAAAATCATTCAAGATCGTCACATTGGGACGGGAGGGATAGATGAACTTGACATTTTTAAGCTCAATGCTGCCGTCGACTTCATTAAGCTTGATGCCCGTCTCTTCGCCCGAGTCGATGGCAGACACACGATCGATGGTGGCGAAGACCTTGGACCCGGCCGCAATACCGGATGTCACACTGGAGAGGTAGGGTGATATAATTGCGAACGCGTATGCACCTTGGAACACTGTAAATATGATCTACCAATGTCAGTTAAGCTCTTCAAGAAGGTAGGCATAATATACCGTGACGATGTTTCCAAGCGTAGCCTGGTACTCAGAGTACAATCTCACACCCTGCCAATACGCTAACGCATCCGTCGAGAACGAACACAAGTACATTGTGCCATTCATTAAACCAGTTGCAATTCCCGCGCAGATACCCCAGTACTCGCTGACCTTCAAATAATTGTCGTACGCGTGAGTCATAATCTCTTGAATTCCAAACGCATGGACGTTGCGAACGCTGCCAATGACTTCTTCGGCCAAAGTACCGCCGACGGCGTAACCATCTTGCGACTTTTTGAGGTACTTGACCATATAGGCGGATGCGATTCCAGTGGAAAGGATAATTGAGACCAAAACTGAAAGCATAATGAATGTGAGGATATAGGACTGTGTGAAGGCAATAACCAAAGCGACGAAGAACGTCGTGGAGTTTGCGATCATGAAAGAAATCTTCTCTGAAATAGCTTCTTGGACGAGAATTGTGTCGGCCGTGATACGAGACGTGATCTCTCCTGATCCTATTTTATCGAAATAACCAATGTTTTGCTTCAAGGTTGCTGCGAGATAGTGCTCGCGGATCCGGGCTGACAAGACTTCACCGCGATCAATGAAGATGAAAGTCTTAATGTGAGAGAGTATTATGTCGGCAATACCGAGATAAACCAAGTACAATGAAAGTCGTCTGATTGTGTCATAATATTCTTGCTGCGAGAGTCCCTCATACGGAATATATTCACCGTTGCTGATATAGGTGTCATAGTACGTAGTATGCGAGGTACTGTTGGTGTACTCATGCGTCGAGCTGTACAGGGCGCGTTGCGGATCATAGTTTGCGAATGCCTCAGTGACGCTGCCGAACAATAGGGACATGACCGGTTTTAAGACACCTTCCAATAGTGCACTGACAACACCGATGGTCAATATTAAACAATCTTTCTTATTCGCATATCGATAGAGTGTGAAATAAGACGTTGCAGCACGTGGAACGACAACCTGCTCGCGAAGAACCTTCGCTTCATTCTCGGGCAAGCCGGCGAACTCGTCGTCAATTGCGGGTAGGTCGACTGCAGCGTAGGACTTTGTGGATCCGCTTCTAAGGAGCGTGCGACGGCGGAAAGAGGAGAAGAAGGAACTCTTGCTGCTTGAGGTGGACGAGATTGAGCCCTCGGCTGCATGGGAGGCACCACCGCTCCACAAAGGAGTCTTCTCATCGCTCAGATGCATGTCGGCCATCTTCAATCTTCCTGTTGGTCGATCGTTAGAGCTCACTTCACATAATATTCGGCTCACTTACCGATTGAAGGGTACAATCTGGCAGCTACGTCGAGACGGATACGGAATGGAGATGCCTGACAAAATAGGATATAATGCAGCCCAAGGTCGAGGGTTAGCAGGTAACTGCAAGAATGGGATTACAAATAGCGTTCCCGCTCGGTAAGGCACCGGGGAAGTCGATCGTTATCGCTCGCGGTACTGCGCCGCACGCAAAACGTGCGAAGGCGAGTAGCTGTGATGCTGAGGCTTGTCTCCTTGCCATCTGATCTTAGCGGTACCACCAGATCTCGGCATTTTGTTCGTAATGTTCAAAATTCGGGGGGTTGGTGGCCCCCGAGTAATACAAGTTGAGAAGTATGATACTAATTTATTTGAACTACTTGGTCCTGAAGGACATAGAAAAAAATAATGAAGAAATGAAAATGGAACCACTTGTGCTGGATGAATCGGCTGCGTAAGAAAGGCATTTCGAACTCTGGTCTAAGTACTGTATTCACATAATTACTGAATAAATTAAACGCCTAGATATGCAATAAACAGTATATCACAACTTCTTGCCGACGGCAAATAGAAACGGCAATAAGACTTCCACTTTGCCGCCGTCAGGAATAGCAGAGAGCGTATGACCACTGCTACTGCTTCCAGCCTCATTGCTACTATAGCCTTCTGGAAGCAACCTACGGGGCACCATGACGGAAATATCAAATACATGTTCAAATATATCCACACAGCCGAGACCAGCAGACATGAATGCACGTCTAATATCCTCCGTTTTGATTCCGCCAACATGATGAGAATGATGATGCAAATGATCATGTCCATGTCCACTCTGATCCAGATGGCGGGCCGTTGCTTTCTTCGCATTCGCAAAGATGGTACTGGTATATGGCGTATGCATTAGATCAACAACAACTATCCACCCATCGACTTTCAAAAACCTGTCGACCAGTATTTTCGTAGCTGCAGCCATGTCTTGTAGGTGATGATATCCCATTGCTGAAGCAACTACATCCACTTTTCCAAACCAGGCTTTGCCACGTACTAAAGATTCTTCTGTCAAAATGTCGCAGTGTATCGCACACATCTCATCCTCCGCAAGGCCTTGATTCCGTGCCCGTGTGTTGTACTGTTGGACTGCAGCGGCATCAACATCAATTCCAAGAATACTATCAACACGAGACGCCAGACGCTGCGAAAGAGGCCCAGTTCCACACGCAAAATCAAGTAATATTGCATCTTTTGCTAAAAGCGTACTACTTATTTGCTGATACTCCGAGATGCTCCTGGCTGCAAGCAATTGAGCTTGCGCGAACGGGGAAAGTGATTGTCGAGCTGATTCGTAATCAGATGACGAAGAAGAATCGCTATCACTGTCATGTTCGGCCAACGAGGAGACGTAAATCTCTTTTCCTTTGCCGTTGGGATCGCTCATATTGCTTGAGCGCGCGGCCTTTGGGTGAGATTCCGGCCATATCAGCAAATTAATCTGTCATCTGCGCGCAAGCCCAGCGCTCAGAGCGCTTTGACTGCCAGCTTACTTTTGAATTTTTGCAATCATTCTGAGCTAAACATGTATTCTATTTCAAGTAATCGCACTACGTGAAATACTAATGGAATACATATTCTATTATCTAGGACTAGTTTGTAATATTATTGGCAGAAGCCCACCATCAGGTTCTCCGTTTAATCTCAGCTCGGAACCGTCGGATCAAGTTATATGTACACCGTCAGCTAACCCGACGTAACAGGTTACTTCGGTCTCTGAGACGCTAAACTTAAAGAGTGATGGCTAATTTGACTGTCAGATGAAAATAAGATTTATAGAGCACATCGATTCTCCCCGCCTGCGCTAACGTGGGGATGTTAACACTAAAAAAACCGATGTCTATTTCCTGAGTGTATGGTACCAGAATAGAGGATGTAGCAAGCTGCTTTAGATTTCTCCGGACGCAGACCAAGCAGAATCTATATCACAACACAATCGCAACTGTCCACTCACGACACCATTACTATCAATCTATTGTGCTTTATATCTGATTATTTGGAGTACTATTTGACAAGTGGTACTGCAAGTCGCGAAAGCATTCAACAAATGGTATGTGCTTGGATCAAACTTGGTTGCATGATGTCACAAGTTGTCCCAGCCGGGCTTACTCATTCTGCTAACGAAGACAATAGATAGCATAGCCAAGAGAATATAATGCAGAAACCCGAAGGACTGTCGCTCATGATCGTTGAGCTGGGGGCACTTTTCTGCCTTACGCATCTAGTCGCGTTTGTTGTGTTTGCGTTCATTCGAATTTTGAGCGGCATTTCGATACAGCGACTGGGATACTTCTCGCTTCGACACATCTCGTTCACTCTCAGAACCGGAATCCAAGTTGATATTCGCCGGATTGAATTGAACTTCCACCGTCCTTCATTCTCGAGGCCGTCATGGATAACGCTCACGATTGCGGACAGCTCATTGTATTTTGATTCCGACTACGATGCTCAGTCGCATGTAACATCCGCAAACTCGCCGCTTCAAACACCGACAGGTCTGTCTGCATTACGGCCCCAGGATGGTGTGTCAGAGCAATCGCTAGAATACATACTGACTCGGGCAGCGAGTTTGATATACAGGGTGCACAAGTTGCTGCCATACCTTCGCCTGATCGACATCAGCATCCGCAACTCGTCTCTCATTACAGAAGATCTGGGTACAATTCATATCCGTAGTATTGCGTTACACGCAGACGTGATCAACCGGAATGCGCAGCTACCGCATTTTTTCTCTACCTCAAGCGAACACCATGACTGGAATCGCGATACGGATGTGGCAGTGTCCTGGCGATTTGCTGTGAAGGATATTTTTTACACACACAGCAAAACAGCCGCAGACCAAGTGTTGGATGTATTCCAGTTTGATTTGCACGAAATATTCACCAAGAAAACTTTACAACCTAAAGATGTATCACTGAATGTTCGAGTTGGAAATTTGACGTTCCCATACGATTCATTTTCGACCATGCACGCCAGAATGCATGCCAGAAAGCGTCGGCTCCTGCGTCGTGCTTCGACTTCATTATCATATTTCGTATCCCCGGCATTATCTAGGAAGACCAGTGTCGACGACGTATATCCCCAAGAACTGGCCGACACCGCATACGCGCTACTGAATATTGTGCGTGAGGTGCGGATTCATGCGGCCAAAATTGGTATCTACAAGTTTACACCATCAACTTCTTGCCAGACTACAAGTAAAGGGGAGCCAATCTATTTCAGTCTGGCCACAAAAGACTTCACAATCGATCTCAGACGTTTGAGCTCGAATAGTCCGGGCCACAGAATCTATTTCGAGCCAAATGATATGTCTCACCAGGCTATTTTGACAGCAATTTCGATTGCTGTGGGGTTGAATGACTGTGCCAGTGGAAGACAAGATGAGCTCCTGTATATCCCAATGATCACCACGACTGCAACGACAAATTTCATTCGAAAATCCATTCAGATCCTTACGCGAGAAGAAACGGACCGCAACTCGAGTCTGCTAAAAGGCAGCTTGACGATCTCATCGCCATCAGTTGATGTGCACGCTCGTCATCTTCCAATTTTTGCAGCAATAATAGAAACATCGGTCAAATCAAGCGATTCAAGACCGAAAATACGGGGTCGACGAATACACATCGGTCAACTCCTGCCGAAGGTCATCATGAAGCTTAGCGTCGAAGAGCCTGCCGCGAGAATTATGGTGTCCGACAGCGAGGCTGAATTCATCGGGCAGACTCCGGAAAGGTACAGTAAAGTATCGGAAATCCACAATCTCCTCGCTTCTTCGTGCTCCACCATCAATTGTGAATTAGAGTCTTCGCATTTCACTAGCCCAACGCCACATTATGGCCTCATCATGTCATTCCGAGTGACCGACTTTGGAACGTGGGTTCGAGGTCCAGACGGAATCCGTCATGATCTAGTTCGAACGGAAACCCTGGCCCTGAAATTCGTCGCCGAGACTAGCCCTGGTTTCGATGTTGCTGTAACCGGTACACTTGCATCGTTCGGCATATACCTCACAAAGCCAGAGATTATCAATAGCTTGAAGGATCTGCTGGCACATGTCAGACGAGAAGCGCAACGAATGGAAAGGAATACCGCTCCCAAGCCTCTGTCAATCGCCCAAACGCGAGGGGATAAGAATTTCGTTCGGCAACTTCCATCGTGGTTATCCCACGTCAAGATTGAGGGTTCAGATGTCATGATGTGCTCATCTTGCGTGGACGACATTGCCAAAGATGCTCATGGTATTGCTCGAGGTACAGCTGTGCAAATAGAAAGCTGGATTCTAGAATATAAGCCACATGTGGCGGTACGGAACCCCTCAAAGTATTACCGTCATCATCATGGTGCAATGGCTCATAGCACAAATACGGTGGAATTTCCCCACGCGACGGACATTGACGGCGGAGCCGGAGCTGGAGCTGGAGCCGGAGCCGCAGCTGACTCGTTAACCAATCGTAGGCGTCTAGCAGTCGGCTTTCGTGGTGTGGAAGCTTGTGCAATCGATGCCAATGACATTCTCGACCAAACAACTCCAATATGTACAATTCCTGACTTGGAAATGGCAGTGTCGACGTACTCTGAGGACAACTGCCCGGTGATCGAAGTGAATATGCTCCTCAAGAAGATGCTCGTCAATTATTCGCTTGTCCACCACTACTCACTGATGCTATCAACCAAGGCATTGCTTCAAATATTTGGACGCCTGCGAAAGTCACCGACTCCTCCCAAACCAGCCGTATCTACTCCTTCGGTCAATCAACTTGTGTATATTGATGTCCGAACGCACAATATTAGACTGAAGGCCACACTACCCGGCACATCACCACTAATGCTCGAAACAATCGGATTAGACTTTACGAAACGGACAACAGGAGTTCCGCTTCTGAGGTCAAAGTCCATTCGATTGTTTGTCGCAAGTCCGACAGTTCCCGACGCGTGGGAGCGTTTTATTGTCATTCGACATTTTAGATTGGAGTTCAAGAGCAAACATCCTAAACCGGCCGGTCTTCCGTCGTCGAAGAAGGAGGAGCACACTGCACCAGAAGATGATCTAGTTGTCGATGCAGATGCACTATCGGTTGGAATTCCATATGGTCTCGTTCTATACCAGGTAGTAGAAGGGGTGATCAACTCCATGAAGTCTTTGAAGCAATTGCATCATCAGTTCAAGACAAACTCGGACTCATACATTCTCACGCCAGTGGCGGAGAAGCCGAAGAAGGTGCCACGGATACGACTACGGGCAAAAGTGTTGGAGATGCGGATAGACGATGACCCTTTCGAGTCCAGGTTAGGGTTAATTTTCCGCGTAGGACTCGTCGAAATGAAGTCTCGCTTGGCAAGGGAAGCAGCGTTTGATGCAAAAGTTCAGGCGTTACAAACAGCGTCGACGAAGAAAGAGGAAAAGACTACTGAGGGTGCAGGCGAAAGTGGTGAGAGAGAAGCCTCCGCAGACCCGGAAAATCCTGAGGGGCACGAGCCAATTCGCAAGAGAGGCACGTTCAAGTCAATGAAGAGTTCCCGGCACAAGCATGGACGTCATAAGCGGAACGGTACAACTCCTATCCGATATTCGCCAACGGATGCAGAATTACCTTCCGATAGTGCGAAGATCTCGACAGCAGCTGCCTACGAGAAATTGAAAGAGCTGCATTCGCAGGCATGGATCAAGCGAATAACTAGGGCTCGAAAGTGCAGAGCGGACGCAATCGAATCCCGAAGAATGAGATTAATTGGACAAGATGAGGTTGATGAGGATACCGCATCTCATGAAAGGATTATCGGCATTCCGGACTCACCGCCGTTATTTCAAATTCTGTTCAATGACGTGAATATTCTTATTGATAAGCCTACCTATCCTTTGGACGATCTACAGAAATTCCTTCATGACATTGGCAAAGGATTGCCAGACGACACACAATATACGCTTTTGGTGCCTTTTTTCTTCCAGCTAGAACTTGGGGAAGCGCGAGTACTACTACGCGATTATCCACTTCCACTTATTCATGTCCCGGCTTTGAATCCAGCACAAGACGCTACTGGTCTGTCGTGGTCAATGTCCAGTGAAGTTGTGATTGCCGAAGAAATCTTTAACTCCAAGTCTGCTCGTTATGTCAAAGTGCCGATTGTTCCTGCTCTTAGTAAATGCGACAACGAGTATTCCATCACCGTGACGAGAACCGTGTCGGCTGTGAAATTGTATTCAAAAATCAATGTCGATATTATGACATCTGCGCCGACAAGAATCACATGGGCTCCATCGATCCAGCCCGCTATTCAGCAGGTGATGATGGTATTTGATACATTCACGAAGCCACCAATTGATCCGTCTGAAAAGATTGGTTTCTGGGACAAAATCCGACTGATTTTCCATTCGCGAATCCGCTTCGCGTGGAAGGAAGGCGCAGTGCATCTATTGCTCAAAGGGTCTCGTGATCCGTACGAGATCACTCGGTCAGGCGCTGGTTTCGCGATGTGCTGGCGAAATAATGTGACATGGGACATCAATCCCACTGGTGATCAGAAAGAATTCATGATGGTCGATAGTGAAGAATACCTATTGACGATTCCGGATTTCACATTCTATGTGCGAATGAACAATGCGAGGTATGAGGCAGCCGAAGATGACAAGAGTACATTCAGTGCCCAGTCTGAGTATCAGGACCGTGTAACTTTCCAAAAGATCATCATGAAGCTGTCCGGTCGCGTCAGATGGCAGGCTGGAATTTTATTTGAACGTGACGACTGTGGCCAGCGGTCCTTCGACTTCATTCCACATTATAAGGTACAACTTCGTACACCACAGTCAATCGATAACTTGAAGACACATGATTCCTATGCTGCATTTCGCAGTAACTACATTCACCTTGCATTATCAGTCATATCTCCTCGTGATCAACAATGGGACGCGTTCGAGTCGAAACCATCTACCTCAAGCTACAACACGATCCACTTATCGCCACGCGTATTCACACATTTCTTTGCGTGGTGGGATCTATTCTCTGGAGAGATGTCCCTGCCAATAAAAAACGGTCCACTATTCTCCCCCCAGACCGTGTCAAAGAAATTCGGCAGACACTTGGCCACGATTAAGTACCAATTCGTCCTGGCACCGTTGTTTATGAGTCACATGTATCTTCATAAACGTGACGACAATTGGAGCAAGATGGTAATTAACTCCATTGGCTTTAAAGGACGTACGGACAGTTTCATGATGGATATCCATCAGCGACGGGAGTTTACAACTTACATTGACAAGGTGCTCAATGTTACTCGACGCCGTCGTCGCATGAGAATAAACGCAACTGAAGTCGACTTCAATTCTGCAGATATTCGCGGAGTTACGGTCACATTCAAGGAACGGACGGCCGAGGAACTTTTTAAGCAACTTAGCAATCCGAACGAGTCACAGTCAGAGTCTCCAGTGGGATCGACGAATGGCACTCCATTATTAGCTAAGTTTAAGGTTTCGGATAATGATCTGACGTGGATCGATATGGACGATTATACCGAATTGGATTCACTGGTCGGTAGCAGTAATTTGTCGTCAGTCAAAGTGCTTCCGTGGCTCTATACTCCACGATTTACGTACTATCGGCACACCGAGCATGCGCACAGCGAGACTGGATCATCCACGGAGCAGATTAGTAATATATTTGGAAATGAACCGTCGCATAATTGTCTACTCGGACAGACAAGTTAGTTTAGTGTGATTTTATTGTTACTGGACAAGTTGTTGACCTAAGTGTAGACGCTTTGAGGACTCAGACGGAATTGATTAGTGCCCGCGCAAGAGAGCTGGAGGAGCAGATTAATTCAAACGCGGAGCAACTAGATGATTTACAAAGGAAAGCAAGATTATATACAGAAAACACTATAATAAAGCAAAAGGTGAGTAGTCAAATGTTCGCGCTACTGCTATAATCGCTGATCTCTGCAGTTCGTGGCCGCTAAGAAAGATGCTGAAATTCTACAATATAAGCGTCAAACTCTGCATCATCTCTGGCTTAATCTATTGCAGTATATGACTGAGGACACGAAAGAAGACATAATGAAGTGCGAGCAAGCTTTTGTGCAAGATTTTGAGCAGAATGGACTATTTGCGGACGGCAAATTAGACTCTTCAAATTGTCAGCAGTCAGTACACCGTACAGGGAACGACCATTTCAGCGATTTCAATAACCGATTCATTTTTCATAACGTTCAGATTAAATGGACTAACTCGATTCGTAACATTTTCTTGCGGTACGTGCATCAAGTTGGGCAGCGACGTGGTCTTATTTACTATATGTCGCGTCGCGCTGTGAAATTTCTAGAAGATTTGGTAAAGGAGCAGCAGGAGGCAAAGGAGATGGCTGAAATGACATCGGAGATTGTTGCCGACGGTGAGAGCTCGACAGCGACGTTGGATGGATTAGAGAAGATGCCGATGCCGACAACGGCACATGCATTGTCGCGAGAGGAGAAGGGGAAGCAAGCGACCGAAGATATGATCGAACATCTCCTCCAAGATTCGAAAAAGCATTTTGTAGTTGAAGACGAAGAACATCAAAATGCGAAGACTAACCAGAAGTCGAATCATCATGATCATCATCACGGCCATCATCGTCGTCAGGTGCACCAACAGCGCCCTCCGGTACATCTTGAAAATGCCGATGACAATCCAAATGATTCCACGGCGTCAGTGGGAGATACTCTGCCTATTCCAACTATCTCAACTAGCAACACTCCAAACAGTCGTGCCTCTATCTCTTCTGCGTCAAACTTTGCATCCGCAGTTGAGGAGAATTCTTCTGATGACGAAGAATCATCAAGTGACATAGGAGATGAGGAGGATGGCGATATGACAGACGACATGTTGAAGAATCTGGCCGATGCATACGTGGCTCACAATAGTTACATGATCCGGTTTGTCGGGCCACAGATTCAGCTGCAGAGCGATAAGAATCCTAACTCAGCCTTGCTTGTAACGTCACGGAGCATCGAGCTGAAAATTATTTCCATTATGGATAAGGCTGAGCTGGAGGATGACGTCAGTGGTCTTGTGCAGTCGCGGTATTGTGCAAACCTGGATAATGCGCAGTTTTTCGTTTTCCACAAAGACAAGATGGTTCGTCAATCTCAGTGGCTCTTTGCGAGCAATGAATATGGCAGTACACGACTCTACACCGGTGGCCAAGTACTTCATCCAACGTCCTCTACAGCGTCGATGAATAAGCTTATGTCTTCTACCTCCATCTGGCCGCCATGGGTGCCTTTGGAGAGCATATATGACGCCGGTGCATTACAAGAAGCTCAGATTGCTGAAAAGACGTCGGCATCATTGGTCTTTGATAAACACAACTCACTGCGACTTAAGTACGGTGACAAAGTTGTCGGTAAATCCAAGTTGCGTAGTGGCAACGTACCAGACTCGGAGAGACGAGTGGATCGCTTGTCAGTCGACTTTCCGAAAGTTGTCGCATCGTGCGATTCATTGCAGTACTATGCCGTGTACATTATTGTCATGGATCTATTGATCTATTCTGAGCCGCACTACAAACGGTCTAACGAAAGGTTGGAAAGGATTGTGTTTGCAACTGATTTCAGCGATCTATCTGGAGCTTCGGATATGGTTGAGAATTTGCAGCGTGAGATTCGTCAGCTCGAGGAAATTCGATATCAGTTCCAAATTTATACGTCTGACCTCGATGAGCAGGGTTGGAGAGATCGACGTAATGTGCAAATGGAACTCTCCTATGCTTGTGAGGAACTCTTTTTTATCATGAAAGCTATTACGACGGGGCAGCGGCGCCGGGAAGATAAAGAGTCTGAAACAACGGGCATATTGCAGTGGTTTATTACAGGACAGCAGATTATTGCTCATTTACTGTTGGCCGACCGAACTCCGTTTGTCGACATCGCGCTCGCTAAGGGTACTTTCCGACGACTCGAGAACTCCGACGGCTCAAATTTCAATACCATTGAAGTCGCTATGCTGCAGGGTATCAACCTCTTGAAGGGTGCCCTTTATCCAGAACTGCTATCACCGTACTTCGATGCAATGAGTGAGGAAGACAAGAATCGAAAAGCTGTTAGAGTGTATTGGTATATGTTAGAAGCTATAGGAGGCATTCCCGTCATGGACCACTTCGAAGTTGATTTGATTCCGCTGAAGATTCAGTTGGAATACGACATAGGTCAGAAGCTATTCCAGT
This sequence comes from Lipomyces doorenjongii, assembly GCF_038497915.1. Lineage (NCBI taxonomy): Eukaryota > Fungi > Ascomycota > Lipomycetes > Lipomycetales > Lipomycetaceae > Lipomyces > Lipomyces doorenjongii. The sequence goes on along the minus strand of NW_027118120.1, from coordinate 43,968 downwards.
ACATTTTCCCCGCGGAGAATGAGTCTCCATTTATGGTTTATCATCCACCGCCAGCCGCCGCAGTTTCAGTCGCGTCACATGCAGGTGGTAGTACGCCAAATATCTCAATGGATGCTAACCCCAGCACCGCCGTCTCAGATACATCGGATTCGTCATCTCAATCAGAGTCAGATGCAGCGTCAACTTATTCGCAACAGTCACAGCGATCACTGTTTTTCGGTAAAAGTGCGGATAAGAAACGACTCAACGGCGGCGGTCTAGCATCATGGACAGGACATCGTCGTCGTACGAGTTCTTCAGCTACAGCGGCCACTGAACGGAAGTTTAGCCTTGGCGGAAACATATCGGCATCGCGCGACCCGGCGTCTAAGTTAGGAGATAGTGTATCTGTAAAATCGTATATTTCTGCACAGAGCGAAACGAAACTGCAGCAGACAATCACGACTGTCGGTGTTAGAAATCATAGCGATAGTCATTATGGCTTGGAGGACGACTTATCGCAGATGGTTACGCGAGCATCAAATTTCATAACTTTCGTTCATGTTACAATTCCTAGCGTTGTTTTGTGTCTTAGCTATAAGGTGCGTGTTTGGATCATGCTAATTATGCTACCTGGCGCTGATGCAGGATAGGGTCGTGGATCGAGAAATATCGAAGATGTGCACGAGTTTGTTTTCCGGACACCGACAATCGAGTACAGAAACAAGACGTGGTCTAATTTAGATCTAGCGCTGCGTCTCAAGAAAGGTGCGTGCTTTGAATTATCTTAGTGGTCAGTACTGAGTCTAATATTGTCGTAGATATTATTAAAGCACTTATTTCACATACTGGCGCGCTTATTGAAAATAAATTTAAAGGTCGCGGATCTTCGTCAAAGCGCAGGCTGCAACAACCCATGATTCGCCAAATATCTGACTACGCCGCTTTTACTTCTCTTGCGGACTTGAGTGAGTCAAACCTATCCAGGAAGGACGGAACCAGCAACGACCGAGTAAATTGATGTGTATCGTATTGTATTGTAATGTAATTGTATATAGTGTATTGTGTATATTAGCTTGTTCTTTATTCGCTTCATGGTCACGAATAGAACGGAGGTTTGTTTGTTTTTCTTATTCAGCCCTATAGAAAAAACCTCTGATCCCACTCATAACTATTATAGGAGTGACTCACCGAAAGTGAGTCGCCTGTGTCTGGGGTGCTCAGCCGTAAACCATGCCACATCGAGTCAGTTTGCAATACTTGCTGGGCGAGTATGTATGATCTGGTGTCTCGCCTGAAAACGTAGAGCGAGTTGCTTCTGTACTCTCACTCGCATGATTTATGCGAGGCACAGCTGCGAGTATCTCGTAGGAGGCATAAGAGCTGCTCTGTAAACTACGTCAGCGCGGGTGTCAACAGTGTCGGCTGTCTGGTGAGATGATATTTGCATTTAATATCAAACACAAACAACACATTACAAATCGTCATCTGCTGCTCAAAGAGCTGATTTGATTATAAAGCCATAGAGATCACAGTCAACCCAATTTTGATCGAGTATGTATTCCTGTTTTGTGTAAGTAATCCCCACTGTACAACAAACTGGGCACCACTTTGGGGTTTTCAACGCTTGCACTCTTCCATAGATCTCATCTTGATTGCTTGCATAGAGAATCTTATTCCTTGCGCAGACACGATCATTCCCAAAGTAACAGGAGCAATCCATATTTCATCACAATGACAGTGCTCTTTCTGATATTTTACAATATGTGGGTAAGACGAATCCCCAGGAATTCTTACATAGGTTTTGCGTGCGCGAATGGAACACCGAGATTGACTTAGAGTGTAAGTTGATCATTTCAGTTCACATTTGTAGTATTTTTCTTTGCTTGACGTCCGTATGACTAGTCGATTGCACTGTGCGACTTTTCCTGTGCTGTGGCTCCTGATGCTTTCTATGGTCTTTCGTGCTTGAATTGTATTTGATTACCGATCTCCCGCTTGTCTGCTTGCTGCTGTCCACTCTAGCGTCATTTTCATCATTCGGGCATTGGGCCCCTGACATGATGCGAGTTTTAGGTCGGTCATCGTCCACTGCCAGTGCATGGATGTAATATATCTATCGGTTATGTTGGACTTTGGGTCGCTTGTTGGACTCGGAGTAAACGAAGTTAAATTCTTGATGACTTCTAGACCTCCAAGTCTTCCCGATCCACGTCATCTTAAAATATGTTGAGGTGCGCCTTATTCGTCATTGTGTTTTTTGAATTATTGTGGATGTCATATGTGTGATCGTTTTGTCATTTAGCATCTCAAGCTGTCCGTTGTCGCAGGTTACCTCAGCAGCGCCATGCCTCGTTCCTCGCTGCCATACCTCTTTCGTTACTTAACCCGCTTCAGTAAAACTGTTATTTGAATTTTTTGGCTCTCCCTTCATCTTCGAATCACCAGTTACTCTAATATTTGTCTGCTGTGGTTCTGTCCCGTATTTAAGCTCCCGGTTATGCCTGTTGCAGCTCTGTCCTTAACTGTTGATGACCTTGGAGACAAGCAGAGGCAGTAGAAGCGGGTGTGTATATATTGTATATGTCTAAAGGTCGTTTTGGGTAATGCCGTCCAGTTTTTGTCTGGTGGCTAATCCGACTATAAATTAAATACAATTGTTGACAAACATGTGTGATGTCATACGAGTAACTTAGCTGTAATGTATGAGCTACTCCAATAAACCGTTAAAGTTGTTCGAACGAGCCCCTCTACCTTAGCGAGTGCCCATGCCGAATTTAACAAGTGAACTGACATGGGCTCTCAGACCGTTTGAATGTTTAGTAACTCGCTCCGATAGAGCGACTCCTCAGCTCACCCATTTCGTATGAGTCGGTACACATAGACCGGCAAAGCAAGTGCGCAAATCCATACGAGTTGGAGTCAGAAATATTTCTATTGGGCAGTTAAACCATTCTTAATCTTTGAGGTAAGGAATACTAATAACTCTCTAACCGAGTGGTGCATCACCAAAGCCGAGTTCAGCATAGCGCGGCGTGTAATATTCGTATTCGGAAAACGTGGGCATCCTGAATTTTATTTGGCGGACATAACCGAAGCTCAAGCGCGACGCTTAAGGCTTTACAAATTTTCAATTCTTTTGCGGAGGGCAAATATCAACAATGACTTCGCAATATATTGGTATATCAGAGTCAACTTGAAGAATGGTGAAAGAGCGCAAATTCTTATCGTTTGACATATATTTAATCGGCGCGATATTTTCTGTCATAAATTTTAAAAGTTAATAAATTCAATTATTTTGACACGTTTTCGGTGTGCGTAACCGAATCACGTGCGTCAAATGTAATTTTCCGTGGCGTCACGTTGATATTTATTCGCACCTCGACGCACGTTTTACTCGAAAAATTCCGTCGCGCCCTTTTCACCTTAAAATATCTGCTCATTCTCGTTCTCCTCCCACGATTCACTAAATTGTACTACCATCGCTAAAATGACTGCTCCTGCTGTTACATACAAGGTCGCTGATATTGGCCTTGCTGCCTTCGGTCGTCGCGAGATTGAGCTTGCCGAGAATGTATGTTTGACGCTTGGTTTTTGCGATTGGTTACTGGCATTTTCGTCATACATTCTAACGCAATTGACTCTTTAATATAGGAGATGCCCGGTTTGATGGCTATTCGCAAGAAGTACGCTACTGCCCAGCCATTGAAGGGTGCTCGCATTGCTGGGTGTCTCCACATGACCATTCAGACCGCTGTCTTGATCGAGACCCTTGTTGCTCTGGGCGCTGAGGTTACCTGGTCTAGCTGCAACATTTTCTCCACTCAGGACCACGCTGTAAGTTTTATGGCTAGATATGACATCAATTTAGACTAATATATATTAGGCGGCTGCTATTGCTGCTGCGGGTGTCCCTGTTTTCGCCTGGAAGGGTGAGACCGAGGAGGAGTACGTCTGGTGTATTGAGCAGCAGCTTGTCTCCTTCAACGACGGCAAGAAACTTAACTTGATCCTTGACGATGGTGGTGACTTGACCTCGCTTGTGCACACCAAGTATCCCGAGTATCTTGTGGAGTGCTACGGTCTCTCTGAAGAGACTACCACTGGTGTCCACCACTTGTATAAGATGATGAAGGAGGGCGCTCTCAAAGTCCCTGCTATCAACGTTAACGACTCCGTCACCAAGTCCAAGTTCGACAACTTGTACGGTTGCCGTGAGTCGCTCGTTGACGGTATTAAGCGTGCCACCGACGTCATGATTGCTGGTAAGACAGCTGTTGTTGCTGGATTCGGAGATGTTGGCAAAGGGTGCGCTATGGCACTCCACAGCATGGGTGCTCGAGTCCTTGTCACGGAGATTGACCCCATTAACGCCCTCCAGGCTGCTGTATCTGGCTACCAGGTCGTCACAATGGACGATGCTGCGTCTGTTGGCCAAATATTTGTCACTACGACTGGCTGCCGTGACATTATTACTGGCGAGCACTTCATCAAGATGCCTGACGATGCCATCGTATGCAACATCGGTCACTTCGATGTCGAGATCGACGTTGCCTGGCTCAAGAAAAGCGCCAAGTCAGTCGTTAACATCAAGCCTCAGGTCGACCGATTCCTCATGGAGAACGGCCGTCACATTATTCTCCTCGCCGAGGGCCGTCTCGTCAACCTTGGCTGTGCCACTGGTCACTCTTCCTTTGTCATGTCGTGCTCTTTCAGCAACCAGGTTCTAGCTCAGATTGCTCTCTACAATGCGCAGAATGAGGAGTTCCGCAAGGAGTACGTCGAATTCTCCAAGTCTGGCCCATTCGAAGTTGGTGTCCACGTTCTCCCTAAGATCCTCGACGAGACCGTCGCCCGTCTCCACCTCGACCACCTCGGCGTCAAGCTCACCCCGCTCACCACTGTCCAGTCCGAGTACCTTGGCATCGCCGGCGAGGGACCTTACAAATCTGAGATCTACCGTTACTAAGCTGATGGGGGACTGTTGCTGTTGTTTTTAAGTGGTTTGCTTAATGGATACATCATTAATGAGTTAGATGATAGAATAGACAACTAATAGGGAGGAATATAAAAAGGGCCTGCATTTGTATTATCAGATTGCAATTGTATTTGTTATTTATTAGTAACCTAGAGCGCGGGTTGGTACTATATATTAGTATGTTTGTGTCGGTTCCGGAATATATACGATATCGGTGATAATTATTTAGATGTCCAAATAGTGCAAGGATTTCGTGACTCACGAAGAACATCGCAAGAATGCAGAACGTAGATAAATCTTGTAGTGCTGTTAGATCCTTTCTTGTTATCGCCGTTCCAACCGGTCAAGAGAGGCCTTGGGTTTGGTTTTACCGTGTAAGTCTACAGTGCAGAAGGTACTGGCTGATTCTGGCAGGGTCGTGTGGCGGACTACAACTTCCGAGCCGCATGGGTCCGGTCGCATCTGGATCAAGCTCAGAACAATACAGTAGTAATTTCCAAGCAATCATTACGCCACAGCAAGAACATGGCGCGAGAAAAAGGTTTAAATCCAGCACAAGCACAGCGTAAGAGTTGCAATTTTTGGTCCTGGTTGATATTTCTCGAAGTTGAAAGGTTAACTTGCAACGACAGACAAACGAGATAAAGCAAATGCGATCAAGAAAGCAAAAGCGGAAAGGTCGCAGCGCATGACCGAGAAGCTATCTAAGCGGAATCCAGACAGAATTTCGCGACAAATTGAAACACTTAAAGATCTTGAGCAGGAGGGACGATTGCAGGGGCCCGATAGAAAGCTGCTGGCAGATTTAGAGCAACAGCTTTTACTTGTTAACAAAGCACGTGAGAAAGTTCAGCAGGGAGGCGGAAAGAAGAGCGAGAATTTAGTGAACGATGGAGAAACGCGGAGTACGGGATTGCGTGAGCGGCACCAGAATAAGTCTGGCGTGTATGTGTTAAAGGGATTGGAGAGGAGGAGTATTTATTGGGACCCTGTGTTTAATCGTACAGGGCTCCCACCAGAAGGATTTCCGTACCAGGAATGGAACGACGGTGAGCGAGATGGTGAAGATGTGTTAAATGAAGAAGTTGAATATAGACCTGAATTAGGTGAAGCAGACGCAACAGGGATTCCCCTACCAACAGGTCCTGCTCTACGATTCCAGCAGCCAAATCCAGAACCTGCTCCTATTCGGACGACATACGAGGCCGCGCCTATTGTACGTGATCTAAAGAAGGAAAGTGCGTCATTTATTCCAGCATCAGTCCAGCGCGTTCGGCAGCGCAAACGAAGCGCGAGTGCCGAACCCCAGGAGCCGGACAATGGGAAGAAGATGCGGCATGTTGTGATTGCAGATGCTGATGAGCATGACGAATCGCATTACGACGAGTAGTCTTTGTATGATATTAAATGTACTTTGCGATTAACTTGTATAATTCTCATTAACTAATCTCTGCTCTAGCTCGATGACAATTTAAAGCCAAGATAGCCATCGTCATTGACAAACCCAAATCTGTAGCATCAACCTAGCGCGACTTAACTGACGAGATAATAATTCAAAAGTCCTGCTGAAAGTATGACAGATTATTCTCAAGGTCTACATTAACGTTGAAATTATCCTTTACACTCTTAATATCGAGAAGAGTTGCTTCCAACATAAGTGACTTCAGATTCATCTTCCCATTACAGAGCAGCATTGAAAGGCCATAATACGTAATAAGGGTGCCCGACAGATCGAGATATGTCAAATGTTTGAGTTCGCAGAGCTCAGCTAAAGTATCGTCATTGACAGTCAGATTGTAACTGAGATCCAGATGCTCAAGGTTTGGACAGTATACTGCGATTATTCGTGCTAACGACTGTCCGTTATAACTTCCGGATCCGCCGAAATCGACACCGGGAAGAGCACCGAAAATGAGCGTCTTTATCGTCGTACCATTGCACGCACGAAGGAGATTGAGAATATCGGAATTTTTAAGCCCCGGTGCAAAAAAAAGTCCTCGAAAATTAATATACTCAAGGCGAGGAAATTTGATGATCCCACCAGGCGGTGATAATGATGGCCTGCACGTGGTAAGCATTAATTTCAGCTTTTTTAAACCCAACGGCAGCGTCGGTGGGAGCTGCCAAGTACTGCGCGACAGATCAATTTCCTCCAACATATGGTTATAAAAAAAGAAACAATCAGGACTGGGTATGAATTCTGGCCGTTGTCGAACGATAACGCCCATGCAAACAAATTTCTCTAATTTCGGCATGCCGGAAAGTAATATGCGGAGCTGTTCTTCACAGACGGTGACTTGTTGAAGGGCGGCGTCCTGAAGAAGGATGTGTTCGCCTCCAATTCTGAAACTGCGGAGTTCGGGGAACATTATATATTCTGGAGGACCACGGGACCCGTCGAGGTCCAGGTCACGTAGAAGTGCGCAGTTTTCAGGGTGTCTGAGGACGCGCTCGTCAAAGTAGCAGTCGAGGGCGCTAAGATTCGGAAGGCCTACGGAGTCATTGATAGCATCGATGCGATCAAACAAACGTTCCGCGAATGGCAGACTTAATTGGAGGGATGTCAGGCGATAGATGACGCCCCACATGACCTCGTCGTCGAATGTATCGGGCCGAAGCGGTTCGCCGAGATATCCCAGTGACAATGCAGTGAGATTGTTGAGAAACTGTGCGTTCTCGACAATCCAGTTGCCATCATCCGGACATTCCCCCGTATGTCTGCAGGTGCTCCATGTCCTAATTTTTCTCGTACAGCCTTTGGCTTTGCGAATTAGTGTCTGCAGATCCGGCATACTAGTCCCGGAGTTCTCATCGTAGAAGTAGCAATCTAGCTCCGCCCAGGTCTCATCAGGAGTTGAAATGACGATTTCCCATGGTAAGGCAGTACGACTGGACGAGTTTTGTCGCACCATAGACAATGAAGTCGACATGGAGCTCAAGTTCCGTTTGAGTTCCTGGAGTATGACGGGTGCATTGTCGAACGCTTCGTGCTGGAAAGTAATTCGTGGTTGCATAGTGAATACTAAAGTGAGATGGACATCGAGCACATAAAAAGAAAAAAAAAGTTGACAAAGAATGAAGGTACTGACGTGCTCTTAAATATGTAAATCCGTGTCCTTGTTTTATTGCCCGAAAATGCCGGGCAATTCGAGTCCTTGTATATCCCTAGCCGACCGTTTTTCTATTGTTGGTGAGCAGTATCTAGGAAGTTATCGCAGGAGGACGCTGAATAGTAAATATCCTTTCATCATGTAAACAGAGAAATCGCCGGCTTAACAGACTGCGTATCTGATGTTCGTCCCATGTTTCCATCTACTTGCTCTCGCCCGGTTTAAGACGCGCCCGCGGGTGACGTATACATCTCAGGGGACGAGCTTCAGGTTAGGGCAGTTGCTTTGAGACCAGTGCACCTGCACTTCTGTCACATTATCTGTCACTAGCTTCAGAAATTACTTCAATTGTCATACTAAATAATGCAGTATTGGCACAGTGACAGTGTGGGCATATAATCCTTAACACGATAATAGATAACACACAGATGGGTGAACAACTCTTCAAAGCCAGCGTTTATCACTTAGAATATAGCGAGCTGGACGAAACTCGTGCATATCTCTGAGTGACGGGGATAATTATTACCGAGTTTGACATAGAAACCCTACTTCTGGGCCGTCTAGAATCGAGTTTCAGTCGATATGAAGGACTGACTGATAGGCATGGACGGACGATCACTGTTGTCGACGTCCGGATGCTAGCGAAGCAACATACGTGAACAAATCTTCTATGAGTAGTTGCTCTTGTCCTCACTTACTCCATAGCGAGATGGGACATCACTACAGACAACTGTTATTATGTGCGAAATCTCGATTCGACAATCTCTTGGATCCTTTCTCAAATTGATTCCGATTATGACGCGAGGAGTGACGATGCACAGCGCACGTTACGCAAATTGCCAGTCGGCACCATTATACAAGAATATACTGATTCAGAATGATCGTAGAGAACAGAGTAGTTCAGCTTGAAGGGCCGTTCACCGTGGATCGTGAATAGTTAATTTCCAGTCATTACGTCGCCAAGGTTATTATATTAACGAGTACCGCCCAGAATGATAGCTGTTGCATCGTGCAGCTGGGCTTGTAATTAACTGTTGGAGTGTAACGGATGCTGAGAGGTATGAAGTCACCGAAATTGCTAATTGGCAAGCTACTGCGATTCCATCGGCCCATCGTGGGAATATTGTCCGACGAAGTTATGAACCGAGACTGATGTTGGTCGTCGTATCCAAACGAGAGCAGATTCATGACAAAAAATCTTGGCAATAATATAACAATCGCGTCTCGGCCGAATAAATTCAGATCAGGTTCGCAGCGATCGGACAAGCTGGTGGTAGGTGCCGGATCAGGTGCGTCAAGGAATACCATGCTAGGAATTCATTCTCGGGTATAGTGAAGAATTAATTGCCGTTCGCAAAATGCTAGTGTTGCGACAGGCGAGGGAAGACGACTGTACAGATATGTAATTCTCGAGTGTAGCAGGAGTAGCAGCCGCGCCTCAGGCAGGTGCAGTATCGCGGCTGAAATACTGTACTGAACGGAGACGTCGCAGAGCAATGCCCTAACCCACGCTGACTGCACCAGTTAGTGTACATTGGATAACCCTAACCTTCTCGTGCTATTTGCACCAGTCAATATCAGCCGATATGATGCAACTAAAAGGTTATTGTTGTGGTCCCCCGCGTACGGGTGCACCCGCAGAATATTAGGGCAATAATTACACCAGGATTGTCACAAGGTTTTTAGCAGCGGCGCCGCATCGGCTTAAAACCGGGATATTTTGCAGGTGTGCAGGGGGAGCGTTCGAAGCAAAAGTGAGCTGATGATGATTTCGCGTCGTCCGGGTCGCGAGGGCACAGATGCAACACTAAACAGACTGAACTCTTAGGAGCGATGCCGCCTCGACGTGCCACTTTTCGGCTGGGGGTAGCTTATCTGTTGCTGCCTCTCATAATACGGCATACTCAACATAATAAAGACACAGGCGTGATCCGGCACAGTTAGGGGACGCAACTCTGATGTCTGGGAGAATCCTGTTCAGTCCCCGGCATTCGATATTCTTATTATTCTCGTCTCGGCGGTCTCACATTTCTGCCAGAAGACTGCTCGCCAATCCGTCTGTCGCCCCTGCAAGGTGCGAGCTTGACCAGGTCACTTTTGTGGATTGCAGGACACACCCCTTTGTCATCTCCGCCTTCGCGGTAGGGTGTTACCACGCTCACCACTTACGACCTTCACACACTCGGCACTCCGACTGACGCTGTCTATGGACGGTGACCAGTCATCTACGCCGGGCACCGGCCCGTTCTCAGGCCTGCCGCAACTTCCAAGGCCGCAGCTGCCAAGCACGTACAACCTCAACCCGTCTTCTATGTCGTCCGTCGCGGCGGCATCGACTACGATCCAGTTTCGTCCGCCGCCACCACCGCCGCCGCCGATGCTGCTCCAGACATCCATTCATGACGCCAACCAGGCTTACACAAGCGCGTTCGCGGTCCAGCGCGGGAACGAGTACAGATTCCAGCCGTCGCCAAAGGCCGAGCCGATCGCTCTATCATCCTCGCTCATGTCACACGGGTCCAACTCGAAGCAGCAGACGCTGGCTACACAGCCGAAGCGGAAAGCTGGACGGCCACGCGATTCAATGGCGGATTCCATCGCGCACGAAGTCAAGCGGCAGAATGGCCCGCCTCTCTTCAGCTGCAACTTTTGCGAAGCCACGTGGGCTCATTACAACCCATATCGAGTGAAGAAACACGGCTTGGACTGCAAGGGCATGCCTGAGGATATGCGCATGCAGGTGTGTCATTCGAATATGAGGGAATTTTAGGCGATTTACTGACGATCGGTCGCAGCTCGCTCAGGAAGTCGCGTTGAAGAGTCACGAACACGATGGTCATGGCGTTAAACGCACAAAGACCACTGACAGTAGGCATAGGCGGTTAATACAGGACCAAAAGGTGATGGAGTCACTAGTAATTGAGGCAATCTCCACTGCCGGATTGCCAATCAGTGCGATCTCGCATTCATCGGTGCGACGTCTGTTTCAGTACGCCAATTCCTCGTCCATTTTGCCGCCAAAGCGTGCGTTGCTGCAAGCGATACTGCCGTCTGAAATCGACACGGTTTGTGCGAAGGTTACGGCGATTCTGCAGCAGGGCGGCGACCAGCTAGACTCGCTCACACTGTCATTCGACGTCCTCACAACGGCGTTCGACCAGGCGTTTGTTTATGTGTACGGCACAACGCGGACTGGCAGGACGTACTGCTTGTCTGGACATGAGTTTCCGGACCATGCCCCTGCTGCGGATGGGTTGGCTGCTGTGGTCATGGCGGACGTGGAACGGATAGGATCGTCCAAGTTTGTGGCTGTTGTTGATCCAAAGTTGGCTTTGTTCACATCAGCGATTACAATTATCACATCCCGGTATCCGCACGTCCTTGCAATCGAACCACTAGACCATTATTTTGATCAGCTGGCGGCCGATTTGTGTCGGTATCCCGTCGTGGACGTTGCCGTGAGGACGATCAGGCTCATATATGGCTACTTTCACCGATATGGACGAGCCGAGGGACTATTGAGAACACGAATGAAGGAGCTGGGAATAAGAGAGGGGCTGAAACCACTAGTAGCTAACGAGCCGATTAGTCTGTACGGCGCTGCTGTCTCCATGCGACGGTGTCTTCCCGCTCTGGTCAAAGTTGTTACTAATGACCGGCAAAAATTGAACAAAACAAGTAAGTTGTCATGACGCTATGTATTTCAACCAAGGCAAACTAACTGACTAACAGCAAACAAACGACAAGTATGCGATGTTCTGTCTCCGGATTCGTGGCTCCAACGCGACTTTGTGAGCAAGCTCGACATTGTTATGACCGTTTTCAGGCCGCTGTCGGAAGCGTCGAGCCGTTTAAACTCGCCGACAGCCACTCTTTCGGACGTTTTTATAGCTTGGGTCGCACTAGCGGTGTACTACCGCGACATATTCGCGGCACCGGCACTGACACCAGCACCGACACCGACACCGACACCGACAGGGGCAGGGGCAGGGGCAGCGTCAGTGTTGCCGGGTGCAGGCATTGTTGCTGATTTTCGACATCATATTGTGGTGCAGACGAATCTCCGATTTTCGCAGCAATTCAACACTTTCCCGCGAGCCGCATCGTCATTGACGCTCGCAATGTTCCTCCACCCGACAATGGCGCTGCACGAGGTCCTCATAAAGTCGCCGGACCAGCGGTCGCGCGTTGTGCACGAGCTCTACGCGCAAATGTCGACGCTGAACGAGGCAAGTCGTGGGCAAGCGCCGTCTCAGCATCACAACTCTATATTATACGACGATCTGGCCAAGTTCAGACATCGCGTGGATATATACGCACGGCCATCCGCGGGAAGTCCGCAGCGATACTGGGCCGAGGTAAGGGAGGCGGCGGTGAAGACGTGCAGCCCGACGGGGTCGATCTTGCCGTGGATAGCGAAGCGGCTGTTTGAGATTAACGGGAGTAACATGCGGCGTTCGCGGATGCGGGAGACGCTGGACTGGATTGACGGGAATCTGCGTGACAATGTGTCGTCGGATCTAATCGTGGGCCTGACGCAGTGTCGACATTTCTACATGGTCGAGCGGGCGAACGAGAACGAGGCAGAAGGACACTTGGCGACAGGGGTATTCGGCGAAGGATCGAGTGACGACGGGGCGGCAGACAGTGATCACGGCGGGCAGAGTGCCGGCAGCGGTATGGAACCCTTTGATTTCGACTTTGAGGCTGAGATTGAGTATATGCGAGATCCGCACGGCCGGCTTGTGCAGATGTATGAAGACGATTCTGGGAGCAGGTTGGTTGAGGTCGAGAGCACGCAGTGGGGTAGTGGGCCCGGACCGTCGCAAATGTATACTGCCGCGGCGGGACCGCAGTCTCCTAGTGTTTCTCTGGCGGGTGTGCTCGAGGCGACGTCGAGCGCCACTTCGAGAGCTTCACCTTCATCGGCGGCGGCGGCAGCAGCAGCGGCCGCAGCAGCGAGTGCGACGTTGACGGGAAGTTCTGTGTCCGCATCGCAAGAGTGGATATTCGAGATCGAAAAGTACGTCGTGCTGGACAACTTTCGACGAACCGGTTACTGTTTTGCGACACCGTTCGGAGCGTCGGCAAACAGTGTAGCAAACGCAGACATAACGAACATGCAAATTCCACAATTTCCGATGCCTCAGTACCCGCAGCCGTTATTTTTATCGTTGCCGTACTCGCGGTCGTATGGCACAGAGTCGGGCCCGCAGCTGCAGTCACCAAGGTCAGGCAGCGGACGGACGCCCGCAATGTCAGTCACTGCGCCTGCTGAGTATGAGCAGTCGGACGGACCGTCTTCCGGGCGTGGTGGACAGGGGAAGGTGGAGTGGCCGGACATGCAGCGGTTCCCGGACGGATTCGACTTGTAATGGGTGATGGCGCGCTATACGGAGCTGTAATCTAATTGTATTTTGTAATTTAGTGTACAATTATTTGCTCGCATGGTGGATTAGGCAGCTGTTGGAGCAGGAGGACGAGACCAATTGAAAGCTATAGCATCTCCGGTGATGAATATGCAGCGGTGATATTACTTATGACAGGTTTTACATAATGGTGATCATCGTGCAGTATCGTGATGCATGACGTAGGGAGATCTACAGAAATACGGAGACAGGGCCGATCTATCCCAGACTAGTCTACCGAGTTCGGGCGCAGGGTAATAATTGCTGCCGGAGTGCGAACGCAACCCCGTGGGGATTATTACAGTGTAGTGGGGAAAAACGGAGAACGGCGACGACGAAGGAGATCGATACCGAACTGCCGAGCGCGCGCCGGTTTCCTACTTTGTCTGTGCCGGAATGGTTGCCGGATGAGGCAGAGCTTTGCATTAGCGAACCCCGGACGCGGCATCGAATGTTTCAGCGTTCCGTGTCAGGGGCAAAGAAACGCGGCGCCGCCGAGCACCGGCCAGCAGAAAAGACAATAAATAATGAAGCAAACAAATCACATTAGAAGTAGACTACTTACGGTGGGAATGAACTGCTTCTGCTTGGGTAGGACTGATCCTGCAGCATTGAATATCCTCCGTTCCTGGAGAGCCCCGCGGCATGCAAACCACATTTTCATGCTGCGGGACCACGAAACTACTGTAATGAATAATAAATATTAGTAACAGTTAATAAAACAATTGGTCGCCGATCGTTGCCGATATCTCCCAGATGGGTTCCAATGCATCGGACGCAGTGCAATGCAGCCACGGAATATCTTGCCCTCGGTTATGAATTTGTCGCCGCACTAACGCAACATGGCGTCTTAGTTGCAGCACAACGCCATCCGCGTGCGTTCTCGAGCACGATTTCGACCACTCTACTACTAAGTAACCGTCCACATTTTCGTGTCGGTACAAATAACATACGGCGCTTGGTGCCGCCGCCCGAATGACGTCATTGCCTCCGTTGGACGCGGATTCGGGACAGCATGTCAAGCTGGAAACGGAACAAGGAAATTCGCACATCCCTTATTCATCGTACCCGCGGTGCTGCATTCATCGTCATGATAGATCTTCTCCGCTCTAGCGTGCGCCCCGTGGTGCTCCGTGGTGCTCCGTGGTGCCCCGCATGTCCCCCGTGCGGTCATCGCGTTTCCCGGCCAGTCTTTCGCGATCACTTAAGATAAGGTGCTTCCCCGCCTGCCAGTTCTGTGCCTGTTCGTCTTCGCGATCGAGTCCTTACAGACCATGACAACCAAAGACACCCGAGTCCCCTCAGCGGCAAACTATGAAAACCGCCTCTCGCGAGCGTCCTCGTCCGCAGAGCGCCGCGTTGCTGAAGGCGATATCGAATTACACACCCACCACCGTCATCGTATTCACCACGAAGAAAAGCACGACCTTGCTGACGACACAAACCCGCTCGTCAATCTTACCCAAGAAGAAGTCATCGCCAACGCCGCCGAGTATGCGCGCACAAACGGCCTCGAAGAGTACGAAGAGCTCTTCAAGAAAGGCGGCCTGATTGCCCAGAACCCAAAGTCCCTCGGCATCGGCCTGCCGCTGCTGACCGACCAAGACCGCGCAGATCTCGCGCACGAGTCCCACCACAGATGGGCACAGAACGGCACGCTCTACTCACTCGTCGTGCTCTGTTCTCTCGCCGCCGCCGTCCAAGGTATGGACGAGACAGTCATCAACGGCGCCCAACTCTTTTTCGTCGACCAGTTCGGTATCGGGGGCAATACTTCTCGCGACACTTGGATTGTCGGTCTCGTCAACTCGGCTCCCTACCTGTGCTGCGCCTGCATCGGTTGCTGGTTGTCCGACCCCCTCAACAAGGTCCTCGGCCGCCGCGGCACCATCTTCGTCTCCTGCTTGGTCGCCGCGATCACCTGCTTCTGGTCCGGCTGCACAGACACCTGGTGGCACCTCTTCATCGCACGCTTCTGTCTCGGCTTTGGCATTGGCGCAAAGTCCGCCACTGTGCCCGTCTACGCCGCTGAGTGCACGCCTGCCGTCGTCCGAGGCGCGCTCGTCATGATGTGGCAGATGTGGACCGCTTTCGGAATCATGCTCGGCTACGTCGCCGACGTTGCCTTCTACAAAGTTCCCGACAAACCCGACATCACCGGCCTCAACTGGCGTCTCATGCTCGGCTCCGCGATGTTTCCCGCCGTCATCGTCTGCTGCCAGGTATTTTTCTGTCCCGAGAGTCCGCGCTGGTATATGGGCCGCGGCGAGCACCGCAAGGCTTTCAACAGCATGGTCCGCCTTCGCACTAGCAACCTCCAGGCCGCGCGCGACATCTACTACATGCATGTGCTGTTGCTCGAAGAGGCCGCACTCAAGCGTGGCCGCAACCGTGTGCTCGAGCTCTTCACCATCCCGCGCAACCGTCGCGCCGCCCTGGCATCCTGGATCGTCATGTTCATGCAGCAATTCTGCGGTGTCAATGTCATCGCCTATTACTCCTCCGTCATCTTCCGCGACTCCGGCTTCTCCCCGATCTCCGCGCTCCTGGCCTCCATGGGCTTTGGCATCATCAATTTCCTCTTCGCCATCCCCGCCGTCTACACCATCGACACTTTCGGCCGCCGCAACCTCCTGCTCACAACATTTCCGCTCATGGCCATCTTCCTCCTCTTCACCGGCTTCTCCTTTTACATCCCGAACGAGAAAGCCCGTATCGGCTGCGTCGCACTGGGAATCTATCTCTTCGGCATCGCCTACTCACCAGGCGAAGGCCCCGTACCTTTCACATACTCCGCCGAAGCCTTCCCGCTCTACATTCGAGATGTCGGCATGTCCTTCGCCACAGCAACGACTTGGTTCTTCAATTTCGTCCTCGCAATCACCTGGCCGTCTCTACAATCCGCCTTCACGACCCAGGGTGCATTTGGCTGGTACGCAGGCTGGAACATCGTCGGCTTCTTCCTCGTCCTGCTCTTCGTCCCCGAAACAAAGGCTTTGACACTCGAAGAACTAGACAAAGTCTTCGGCGTGACCACCCGTACACACGCAAAGTACCAGGCCAGCAAGTTGCCTTACTGGTACCGGCGCTTCATCCTGCGCCAGGACGTCGAAGAGCCAGTTCCGCTGTACGAGCTCGATTTGAATTTCGACAAGAATATGGTGTCGGGGTCTATTGAGGAGAAAGTATAAATCGTTTTCTTGCAGCATTGTACCGCGTTTGTATTGAAGTGTTATTTGGATTATGGATCCTTTTGGTTGTTGTTTGTATCGAAATGTTTTATAAATACGAGTACATGCATGCCACCGCATTCTTATGTCGTAGCTCCCCCATAATAGCTGCCTTTGCGTTCAATGTCACCGTTAAAAACTCCACCAATTAATCGTACACACTTGTCTATCGCCAAAAAAAAACGCCAACAAAAAATCTCTCCAGCATCAGACATTCCGCCTCTTGCGTCGCCTCCCACCCCCATCTGTCGACAGGCCAACATCGCTGCCTTCACCCGCGCTCTTGCGTTTCCGCCGCCGACTCTTTTCTTCCCCAGCACTGCTTTCCACCACAATCCCGCCGGCTCCAGCCTTGTCCTTCCTCGTCGCGAACGCAGCCACCGACGCCGGCGACGGCTCAACCACACCTAGCACGCCGGCATCGAACCCCGCCACGCCGCTCTCGGGAGTCTTGTCCATGCTGAACACTCTCTCCAGCAGCGCCTGGTCGAGCGGCCGGTCGATCGGGACAGGCGGGTCCGGCGGCGGCGCGTGCACGAGGCGCAGAATATAGTGCTCGGTCGGAATCTCATTTTTCCCTGGCCGCCCCGCGTCAGCTTCGCCAAAAAAACACACACACACACACACACACACACATAAGTAAGCATACCTGGTAAATCGGCAATGTGCCCTTTATAGCTCTTGCGCAGCTTCCGCTTGGCACCCGTGACCGGATCTGTCCGCGCGACGGACGTTTGGATCGTCGACAGGCCAAATAGTGGGATCAGGTTGTGTGTCGCAGACACCGGCGGCTGCGTGTATCGCGTCTGTGGCGGCAGATGCAGCGGCGGCATTGTGCTTCGTTTTTGCTGCCTTGACCTGCTGTGTAGGTTTTTTTTGGTATTATTCAGGTGGATTTTCGAGATACGCGAGTCTGCGATCTGTCAACTTAATGCATGCTCGCCACATTTGATGGGTTTCGATCGCTCCCAACCCTACGTGTCGTGCACAAGACCCTCACGACAACTGGCACAGATATATACAAAACCAAAACACGTTGTAAGACTTCAGACTAAATACAATATGTAAAAGACAGAAACATAGTAAAACAAATTAACAAATATTGATCATATGACGCCATGCAAAAACCAAACATTCCGCAGACCCATTTTGGATACCCTCAAATATTTGACATAAAACGTAAAGCAATCAACTACCCTACACGACTATTTCCGCTCTAACAATCTCCGCATACACCCCAATCGCTTCTCGTAGCACAGACCTGATACCCCATCCACCACCGACACCGCGCGCCCCATACCGCGCCCACCACCATCCTATAAATACCGACAGTCGATCTTCGCCTCCTTCGATATCCACAATGCCATTCCCATGCAGCTCGTGCTCCTGCACGGCCCGCAACCGTTGCAACACGTCCAGCTCACGTTCGTCTGGGGCGCGGTAGTATAGAACTTTGTCCCCCGCGAGGATCGACATGTCGCGCTCCACACGCCGCAACCACATCATCAGGTACAGCGCGCATTCCCACCCAACGACGACGTCCTCGATCCCGCCGGTCCTATCTTCCTGGTTGACGCCGAACAAGACGTCCATCGCAACCTCCGCCGCCACCACAAGCGTCTCGCCCGTCCGCGCCATTCGCGCTGCGCACCCGCGCACGGCGTGCACGATCTCGCCGACATCGTGATACCGAAGAACTTCTTCGACAGTGCTCAAATCAAGTCCGACAACGCGCATCCGCGCAAGCTTCCAAGTCGCCTCCGAAGCCCGGTTTAAGCACCCGACAATGTCCGCGTGAATAACCCGCACAAACGACGACAGGACCCCTTCGAGTTGATCAGTCCGAGCAGCGAATAACAGTCCACCACTCCGAGCCGCCCAACACTCGAGGAACATTCCGGTCGCCAAAATGCGCTTGGCAAATGAAGAACACCGCATGTGTTGTCCTTTCAACACATAGTCCATCCCGACTCTGAACGTCACGGCTGGCGCAGGCGGGAGTGGTGTCGTGCCATTCCACACTTCCTCCTCGCACGGTAATGTAACCACCCCAGGTTCGCTGTTGGGTATTGCAGGTGGGAAGTTGAAGAACGCCGTCAGCCCGCCAAAGAAGACATACACAGCGAAGTAAGTCCGACGCATGGCTTCAAGCTTGATCCACTCATCATCTTCGGACGCGGAATTCGTGATGGGTGGTTTTGGCGTCCGGCGGAGAAGCTCGTAACGCACGCCGGACGCCAGGTTCGCCAGGAATGATTTGACGGAGCATGCAAACTCCAGCCCGCGTGGGTCGCCTGACCAGGCGGCAAATGCCGTATTGAGTAGGACCGTCTGTGTGACCCATAGCGGAGCAGAGCGAGATGTGAAACCGTCGGTGTCGATGCGGGAGTTGACCATCATTTTCGACGCGACATGTAGACGCGACGCTAGTTCTTTATTGGTCGGCAGAGCTCCCAGAGATAGTATCGCAAGTAATAGCGGCCGCGGAGTATTGTGTGGGGAAAAGGTGGGCAGGTGGACGAATGGATGGAATGGATGGTGCGCAGCAATGTACGTTGTGAGATGGTACGACAGGTCCCGATGTGTCGGCAGAGGAGTGTCCCGTAGAATGTTCCCGGACGGATCGAGTATCAGCAATGTCTCTCGAAGTAATCTCCTGAGAGAGGCCGGGTTTTGAGACGAATCAGACGACGTGCCAGATTCCCGTGACTGTTCATCGTCACCGTCGTCGTCATCATCATCGTCGTCATCGTACTCGACCTCGGACTCTTGTTGGACCGGCTCGAAGTCATCTTCTTCGATCTTGCCGTTCCATGTCGCCGGTGGGGCGCCGAGTCGTGTCATCAGCATTGCCGCGCTGATTTCGGGATTTGTGTGATGCTGGTGCGAAGCACTCTGTTGATGGTGATACTGCGACTGTAGTGGTACGTCGTCGGCCTGGCCGACAATTGGCGGCTGCACCGGTATTGGTGGCGGCTGCACAACGGCAGCCACGGGGATCGTCTCGTTCTCAGCTTTGCGTTCTGACGTGGGAGAAGTGGGCGCGCTTTTCGAGTTCGTTGCTCCTCCAGCTTTCGCGTGGACAGTGCGGACATGCCGCAGCAGCAAATCTCGACGTACAAAAGTGGATTTGCATTTATCGCACTTGAACGGCCGTTCTTTGGTGTCTGCACATTGTCAAATGGGTCAGCCAGGTCAAGATGACAACTGCACCCTGATACTCACGGGATCGCTCGTGTCTATTTTTGTGCTCTGACCGGGAGAATGCGCGGGCACAGAAGGAGCACTTATACCGTCTGTCTGGGTGATTCTGGGTCGGTAATTGCTGGCTCTGGCCGGCAGCTGTGCTGCTGCCGTTGGCCTGCCTTCGTCGAGGCACGTTTGCATCTGGCGCGGTCGTGATCGCGATCGCATTGGGCGAATCTGGCTGACCTGGCGGGGCCGTCTGCTGGACGGCAGAATTACGGTGAGGTCCGTCCGAAGGGGCGCTGGAGCGGCCCGGAGGACCTGGTGGCGGACCGAGGGAGATGACGGACTGCATGGCCTGCATCATGCCCCCTGCTCAGTGCTCAGTAGTTAGAGCGTTCTTGAGCCGGGAGCGAGTGTTGTGGTTACGACGACGTTAGTGTTCAAGAGGAGACGGTAATCAGCAATCAGAAAATGGCGAGTGAAAGTGGAGAAGCCGTATTCGTGGAGAGGCTTACTAGACAGAAGAATGCCATCAGCGATACCCCGCACGCTTCCGTGGCGTGAGAATGCTATTTTGGTGCACAACGTGCAGATGGATTTCTGTACCACCCCCTGTTGCCCTGGCAATCGGACTTCGCCAACTAGAGCCCAAAATACGCCGGCTACAGGCATTGGTTGCGCGCTGGCTGTGCAATGCCGCAATCAGGGCCTTCGTCTTACAGCCTATTACTACGTACAGTATGTGGGATCCTGTCCGTATGCTCCCACTGCCGTATATTTTTCGTACCTTGTGTCAGCAAGCAGCCGCCAAAAAACGAAGGGGCCCCGCGCCCCACGCTCCCCGCCGCCCCGCAAGCCGTTTTGACCAAGTATACTTCTGGGTATATTTCTCCCCAGAATTGTCTATCTAAGGTCCACAACAGGTGGTGAAATAGTAAACCACAAAAACAGGCGTTCCACGGTCAAGGATCGCTCCGGCTCTTCAATCTCGGACCTAATTCTACATAGCACTAACATCCTTGCATGTGATAGCTGCAATTGCCATTTGATCATAATTTATTTGTATTGTGACAAGCATGCGCTAAGGATGTTAGGTTCCTGCATCATAGTAGTGATGGTGATGACCTTGTCCGAGTCGGGATACGCGGTAAGCGGCACCGACCAGTATTTGAAGTCAATCAACGAACAGTATGACCAATATAATTTAGCTTTAATCAGTATTCTTTAGGGCTGGACACAATACGATATCGCCGGGGTTTGCCATATCGCATATCGTATCGCTAGCCAGAAAAGCCTAGCGGTATTATCGCCTATTTTTATGCCCATTTGGCGATATAGCGCAAAGATAAATACCGAAATTAATTTAACGCTATTAATAATAGGATTTGAGGTTTAGCAAGGATGGCGGAAGAGGATTTATTAATATGCTCTTTGTAACCCATAAATATCTATGCTGGCGACTTTGGCATTCATTGAATATGATGTTGATACGCAGTGGAATTCCACCTTCGCCACGCTGGATGATACTCTCGCTGCACAACCCCAAGTCGATGATATATCAGCTTTCCTCGCTTCACCGACGCAGATTCGACAAGACTGCGGCAGATTTATACTGTTCTCTTATAGTTCAATGAGCTTACTCTATCAATATCTGACAAAGCCTCAGATAAGTCTTACGATGTCTGTGTACTATGATCTCCATGATTTGCTAGAGGAAGCTTCAAAGCAGAAAGAAGAGTTCAGTGGTCTCGATATCGATATTGCTTCTGCTGTGAAGGAAGGAATCAAGAAGTTTAAGAAGTACTATACTTTTATGGACGTGTCTGACACGTGTCTGACACTGCTATACAGCATTGATCCTGGATCCACGAGGCACGGGCATCTTAATCCGCTTGATAATGGACCGAGATCTTTGCCAGTACAATCTGTATAAGAGAACAGTAAGAAAGCCGGCGGAACTCGGATGTTTCGAAGACTGAAGCTATTGGATAAGCCTGCCACCTCCGATACGATCGTTACCGTGATAGTCCCTGTCTTGATGCCAATACCGAGGAATGGATGGTCCTAATTGGTTATGCCAATGGTGGAGGGTTAATAAGCGTGATTTCCCTCAAGTGGCCGCTGCTTCTCCGGACTCCTTAGCAATTCCAGCCTCTGAAGTCTCAGTAGAGGTTATTCAACTCAGGAGGAGACGTACGGAGATATTCAATGCAGGCAGAACGATCTGGATGTCGATGCTAATGCATGACGTGTACAGGCAGTAGCCTGCCCCAATGGTATTTACCGATTAGTAATAATACCTTATAGCTTAATGATATTTTTTGAGTGCGTGAGTAAATAGTAGCTCTGCTGAGTATATATACTCCGTCCTATTATATTTATATTATCTGTATACCATCGCCAGTGCAATGGCAGTAATACTAGATTTTGTGCATCGTTACTAGCAGATACCATGTAAATGAACTTGAACTCACTCAAGCGGCATTTTTCGACCAAAACGGCTTTTATTTCTCGATTATTAGTATTGTGAAGTCGTAGAGACTTATTTGAAGCAGTAAATTTGAGCGAATAATTGCAGCGAATAACGAATATTCGGCGAATATATTCGCTCAATTATTCGTTCCGTGGAAAGTCTGCGAATAATATTCGCATAAACGGTTATTCGGAACAGTCCTACCACATTCCATAGTCGAGACATGTAGCCCGAACCCGACCGACCCACAAGTTAAAGCAGGGATATACGAAATCAACTACATTCGAATGGGCTAACTTTGGGGATACCTGATGGGAGCAGATCGTACTTTTACTGCACTTGGCACTAATTAGTTGTTGCAGCTCCCAAGTACACATTATTTCCTAGTACTCAATTGCGCTTACTCTCTTGGTTAATTGCGTCAACTGCTGTATAATGTATTACATCCACTGATATCTCACGCTATTACACTATTAATTAATACAAACAGACAACGCATAGCTTCATCAGTCTTTTAATATCACAGCAGTGCCAACAACATCAACCTTACAAAATCCTGGCTCAAACTGTAGTAAATAAAAAATAAAATAAAATAATGTGCACGAAATATCAATCACGCAAAACTGCAGACTGTGGTAACAAGTAAAATTTACATTCTTGAAATGTAACTGTGACTGTAATTATTCCTATTAGGAATGCTTGGACGGCCCTCCTCGACGACTCCATTCGCGCGATTCGCCGCCGCGTCGGCTACTATAATGAGAACCCGTTCCGCCAATTGCTGCTCCAGACATATTGACCGGGATTAGAATGTGTTCATGTAGACCAGGGAGCATGATCTTGTACGCACTGCTGCCGCCTCCTCGTCGTTGAGGGTTAAACGGATTCGATGCTGGCGAAGCAGAAGACACTGCCGCGGAAATCGCTCCAACAAAGTTACCTGGAATCTTCTTTGTGAGTTGGAAGGAATCCAGCATAGATTTTTTCGGTAGGTAGAGTGTATAGGACTGTGGATACTCTGCAAGATTGATCTGATACTGTGTCCCGTCGTCGTCACCAGGCTGTATTTCAAGCGGTTCGACACTCGTGACAGCCAATTTCGGTGGCAGCAAAATTGTTGTCGGCTTCCGTATCGGCGACAGCACTATCTGTGGCTGCGACAACACAGGAGACGACGTTGGTGACTGTTGTTTGCTTCCTAACAGCTTCCCGCCATCGGCATGCGCTCCGAGTGTCATTGCGATTCGAGACTGTACCGCTTCTATAGCACCAATCGACGGAACTTTGCCGCCAAAATACCCCAGACCGGACGCAGTTGCCCCGCCATTCTGGTCTCTCATGTCATTGTCGATCGTTCCGCTACCTAAGTTGGGACTGAAAGATTGTGAACCGGCTATCTCCGGTGAATACACTGCCACGTAGTTCGCGTTGTTCGATCTCGTATCTGGTTCGGCCGGTGGGAGCCTGACTTTCGGTGAAACCGGCGGCAGATGAACTTTTGGCCGCAAACTACTTGAATCATCTGATAAACTGTGAACAGACTGTGACAGCAACAAATAATTATCCATCACTCGCTCATCCTGGTCCGCCATATGCCTATTACTCTCCATCTCATCGGTTAACCCAGTCAACATTGTTCCGATAGTTGCGGACGAGCTCAATTGTGCCCCAATCGAATCGGCGCGATGCGGCATGCCGGATGGGAAGAATCGTGATAGTAACCGTGATGACGAGGCAGACGAAGCTGACGGTACGCCGGTTCCTGATAACCCCAAGCCATCGTCATTCGGCTTGCCTTCGTACGACAAATTGCTGGATGGAGACGACTGGCTAACAGATCCATTACCCTTTACAGGAGATGAAATCGGAGTTCCGACTGGAGCGTGGATCGCTGACGATGAGCCAGGTGGGCCCACTGGAGCCGAAGGAGCAGGTGCACGTGCGGTGGAATCCTTCTGCGGCGCGAACGGTCTTCTCCAATTTTCCGAGAGTTGTGCTGGCGTGTTCGGTTTTGCACCCCAGTCTGCTGGCGCGTTCGGCACATTGCCCGGTCCTGAGAGGAATGAGTGTGCATCAACTGCACCATTTCCAACACCATCAATAGCCGGATACCGACTCCTACTGCCGACTGGTCCCCAAACATTGTCGTTTCCATTCACCAAGGTCCGCACGTACGGCGGCCCCCGCGATCCATCGTTCAAACCATTGCGACTCCAAGATCCTCCCCTACTCATAACACTTCGAGCATTATCCCATCCACTGCTAGGCGCTCCCTGCGGAGCAGTCGGCTTAGTGATAGCTCTCGAGACAGGTGGTGATTGACCTGCAGCGGGTTCGGATATAAGAAACTCGATGGCCGCAGTAACCGATGCGTCCATGCCTTCTGCACCATCGGAGGAAGCAGATGATCGTTTCCGCCTACTCTTTGCAGCGTCGACGGTAACTACACTCCGAACTGAATCCGCGTGCTCGACTTCCGGGGATGATGCAACTGCAATGTCATTGTTCTCAATTATCGGTTTTGGCTGAGATTCTTGTCGTTTCTGGGACTGGGGTGACGTCTGCTGCGGCTGCTCTTCGTGGCGTGATAGCTGCTGCTGCTGCGAAGGTGGCTCTTCTTCTTTCTGCTGTTCCCGTTGACGCCGCTCTTGCTCTTGATGCTTCTTTCGAACGATCTCCTCGGCTCGTTTCCGAGCAGTTTCAAGGCGCTCCTGTTCACGCCTCTGCTCCTCCTCTTTACGTTTCCTAGCATTTTCTATCGAGTGTTTCATAATTAGCTCCTGCTGAGCCGTGATATAAGGCGGTCGTCGTCCTGGCTCGTAATCGCTATCACCATGATGCATCTGACTGAATGCCATTGACGGCGACTGTCCAGCTGATCGTGGCTGCGACCCTTGGTCATCGGATGGAGTTCTGCCGCTTGCAACGGAGACTTCATCCTCGCTGGGTCGAGAAAGAGATGATCTCCTGCGACCACTACTACTAACACTAGACGATCCTCGCCTAGCCAGTGGGTCACGGTCATCGAGTGTGCATTCCTGCCGTCCAGTCCGTGCCATGATACCCATGACCTTTTGCTGCGGTGGCGGTGGCCGCCTAGAATTGAAAGACCGCCTCCGCACGGACTCCATCTGTCCTGACCTATCGTTAAAAAGCTCACCGCCTTGTCCAGATGACCGTGGGCCATATGAACGGTCGAAATCCATATCCGAAAATCGATCTCGCGGTAAGACTATTGGCTGGTTCCGTACATCTTGAGATCCGTACGGTGGAACATCATGATCAGGAGCATGGTGATGGTAATTCTGTCTTCCAGGTTCCTCATGTCGGGAAAAGTTTGAACCGACATGTGGCGCTTCTCGACTGTGTATGTTGTGGTGCGATTCACTTTTCTCGCTGTCGGCCATCTTGGTCAGTAGTAACGATGGCTGGACGTGCGGTATTGGAGCCCAGGGGGAATGTGTAGGAGGCTGTGTCGCCAGTTGATGCGATGACTCGTTCGTGACCTGTGCAGGCATACGTGGCGATACGGCTGGCTCTACTTGGCTTGCCTCTTCCGATTGTGCAATTTCCTGTAGCTGTTGGGCAATGTCCTCCTTACTCAAGCTCGGAGACTCATGATCATGAGATAGAACAACTTTTGTGCCGTCACCGAATTCAATTGTATCACCCCAGTCATCGTCATCGTCATCCTAAATCTGTTAATACATTCTTTCACGTGGATGAGAATTGTGACCTACATCAGCCCATTTCGTCTCTTTGCTCTCCGCAGCTATACTCTCGGTCAAATGAATACCCAGTTTCTTCAATTCCTCTTCTGAGAATTCTTTATGAGATTTCTGTCCTGCAGGTGGCACTAAAAGTAAGTCAGCCGTGTTCCGTACACGATATTGTGATTGGTACAATATGTACCTTGTCCCTTATTCCACACATGTTGAGTGGTCGTCCGAGGAGTAGATCCCTGGCCGGATTGTAAACCAGCACTCCCTGGCCTCGGAGATATTGATAGATCTCGCCGTAGAGGAGCAAGTGTGAAAGCACCAGCGGACGTGGATAGTTTGGGAGTCATACGCAGTCTGGCCGCATTGAGATTGGTTTGTGACGACTGGTGTGGTATCGATGATGTCGTTGACTTTTCTGACGACGCCTTAACCGCAACGGACGTTGCCTGTAGCTGTCGAAAAATGCCGTTTAGAGACTGTGGTTTGAATGACCTTTTTGCAGTCGGCGCCGATTTCGTAGTCCCTGGTGTGCCTGTTGTCTTTGATGCCACTAAACCTTGGTCACTTGCGTTACCGTTGGCTTCCGAGCTGGGGGTTGAAGCCGTCGCTGAGAGCAGTTCATCTGTACGAGAATGTTGATCGCCTATATCCACAGAACCGTTGGCGATGTTGTCCACGAGCTGTTTAAATTCATCTGTCGCTGCTCCGCCGGGATCAGTGAGCGCTGATCCCGCCGCGGAGGACGACGACGGATAACCTGGTGGTTCTGCGTTCTGAGGCTCCGATGAATCATTTCCATCCATAATCCTATATCCGAATAAAATCGTCAGCGCCGACACTTCCAAACTGGAGAGGTCAATCAGAAGGGCCACGATCTATTTAATTTGCAACTGTAATATTAGTCTTGATGACGACTATCGACTCCTTACTAATTCTAGTAACAGGACCATCTGATCGTATCGAAAAGAAACTTCAATCAGAGTAAACTTATAACAAAGCACTGTACGACCTCGAGCCAATTGATATAAGTAATTATTACTGTAATTCTGTCCAACGACCGGCAAGTGCTTGCGGAAAACCCAAGTTCGTAACGAGTACCAGCGCACAAATAGTCGATCCAGTTAATTGAGGCAAGTATTGAGTATATCATAACGTTCCGACTTTTGAAAAAATGATTTTTACTTATTTGCAGCGGCGGCGCGGGGAATAGAAAAGTGTGGCGCAATTAACGGCACATGTCATGCTTCGAATCATACACAGTTGTCCATTTCCAAGTATATTTCTGTGTTCCATCCGTAGATCGTAACCTCCCAATCCTCTCCAGAATCAAACTTGGACGGAATCAATCCGTTAAGCCAAAGAGAAAAACTTACCGGTAAAAGTGTAGCTTCAACTGTGCGGAGGGCCGCCGGCCAGCGCAAAAAGGAATAAATCGAAGCGTACTTATACAACCCTCAAGTCGTCCGTCACACGTCCTTGGACAAGTGCAGTTTTTAACCGGAAATGTAGAGAAAATAGAATAGGTTGTGGAAGGCTGGGGCAAAATCGCCCTTGGAGTGGGGTCCGTCGATGATGGGTTCGGTGATGGCAACGGAAGACAGAAATTTCTGTGGGATGTCGGCACTCGATAATTAGCGTGACGGTTAGCTTTACTATGGCTTCCACCAGGCTACGCCGCAGACACCGGTTGCATTATTCAAAATTATTACATTCAAATAAAAATCAATTCCAAAATGTTGATAAAATATCGCTTGGAGGTTTGGGTCACCAATACGTACTGGCGCCATGAGAATAATGAACGTGAAAGCACGCTGTACATTGTAAACGGACTCTTTAAATTGCCATTACATTCTATGCATTATCATCTACATATCCGACACAACTTGTAAACTATCAATAAGAACTCTTCCCAACTGCATTGCGTAACACCCATCGCAAATTAAATCATCTAATGGTGAGCTTCTTCATGCTCAGCGCCCTTCTTGTGGTGTTTCACTGATATTCTGTTAGTACAAGCAGCGCATATGACACCATCAAACAAAGAGAACGCATACAGTGAAGGTTGTAGTCGAGAGTATAGGAGATCTGGCACGAAAATGTTAGTCCCGCAAAATGTACAATCATTTCTAAGCCAAATTAATCATACAAGGAAGACTGTGACGATCAAGTGAACCTATATATTGTTAGTTAATCCAATTGTACCCCATTAGTAACAACCGCCAGGGAGGAAACATACCAAAGGGACACCAGATGCGTTGTCGCCGTCAAAGTACTTAGCAGTGTACTTGCTATATCCAGACAGTAAGTAACCAATCGCACTAATCATCCTAAATCCACCTCTACGCGTCGTCCAATCGAGGTTACATATTTCGATTCGTAAATAAATTGTGGCCTTACCCAAGAAGACCCTTGCGGACTGGAGCAGGAGCCGGACCGCGGGGAAGAGCCTTGTAGAAGCCGACGACGCTGGCGAGACGCTTTGCACCAGGAGCGGCACCAAGGTTCTACATATACAAAAAAATATTAGCACCATATTTATCCATGACTCTAGTTGCTCAATTCGCTGCTGATGCCACTGTGCCATCTCTCACTTGGATCATCGTGGCAACACAGGGGGCAACCAGTGCGGACGTTTGTGGACTGCAATTGAACTAGAGGCAGCAAGAAGATGACACGTACCGAAGCCGAGGCGATCTTCGGCGGGATAAGGGTCGACAGCTGACGCTTGATGATGAACGACATTGTGGTCGGGTTGCTGCGGAATGAGCGGAGATGGTGTTTGATGAAATTAGAGTGGAGGGCGAAGTTCTTTCCGACCCATCGTGCCACCATATTTTTGCTGTTGCGGCGTAAGCGCACAAGCGTATCGTAGATGTATCCACCAACCACGCCGCAGAGATTCGTGCTTCATCTCCAACCTTGGAGGATTTCAGAGATTGAATGACATCTGTAACCAAATAACGATGGTCAGTTTACATCCCGCCATGAGTCTTGCACGGGTGACTACTCGACGGTCAATAGTGACTGCCGCGCGTCCGGCAAACCTGTTGTTGGTGCGATATAACTCATCTACTACCATTCCAACTAGTCCTGAGACGAAGACACCCGTGGAGCCGGAACCCTTGAAGCGCTACGATATTATTAGTGGCGCTCCCGAGGAGCTCTCGACGAAGCGAATTGTTCGTATCTATCAGCACGCGAAGACTGCCATGCAGAGTGGCACACGGGGTAAGTTGAACTCGTTCCATGGCATGTGGGAGCTATAATAACATATATGTGCAGAGACCAAGCTATGGAGATTGGATTGGGACATTGATCAGAAATCGAACAGATGGGAGAACGATATGATGGGCTGGCCGAGCAGTGGCGATTACATGCAGGCGACTGGGGTGAAGTTCAAGTCAAAAGACGATGCGATCAGATTTGCAACCAACCAGGGCTGGGACTACTATATCCAGGAGCCCCACAAGCGCGACTTTCGACCAAAGGTGAGAAGCTAGAGAGTAATCTTGGACTGAGCATGGTCTAATCCTTATAGCAATACGCTACCAACTTCTTGCACAGCCCTGGTCCTTTGAAACACATTCGAACGAAGTAAAGAACTACAGAATACTGAGTAGGCGCATAGAAAGGGGTTGTTGGTAGTCCAGATATGTGGGAGGTTGCTTCTGTTAATTATGGCAGTATAGTTTGGGCAATACATCATTACATTGAAATTACGGTCAAACTGTACCAATCTGTGCAAAGGTCTCCGATATATTTGAAATTGGAAGAACTGGACCTTGATGTTAGGTGTTCAAGCAAAACAATGTGATCACATGCCGAAACCAAAACATATTATTTGTTAGCATCACCGCAGCTGGCAAAGCAACCTAATATCTGAACAGACCAACATTATTAGTATGGTTCGCTCGGAGCAAATCGGCACTAGTCATTTTGGCCCCCTCGCCGGTTGTAATGTAGAACTAGAGTAAAAGACACTTTTTGGGCAACTCTAATCTGTCACAGCGTTGGTATGATAGTCTTGCACTGCCAACGCATCTCAATCGAGAAACAATAAAATACACGAAATTCTTGACTGGGAAATTTCTATGTTGTTTTGTTCTTTGTTTCCCGATCGTGCCCAGACGCAGTCATCACTCGCCAACTCATCCGCGATCGTCATCACGCGCGCTGTCATCACGCGTCACTAGGACTATGATGGCCATGATCAGCCGTCCGACCGAGTCAGTCAGAATGCCAATAACTGTACCCCTTGCCACAGCACACAAATGTCACTTAAAGGTGTCTCCTCGCAGTTGCTGATGGCGACATTCTCAACGCAATTGACACCATCATGCTTGAACATCCCGCAATAGCAACCGGAGGCCTTCGAAGGCCAAAAGAATGGACTGCAGATACCCGTCGAATCATCGATATTCGTTCCAAGAAGCACGCGAGCGCAGAGGATCCGGTGAGGAAAGACATTCTAGATGGCCTCCGGTCGTCTCCGCCGACAATACCGACTTATATTCTATATGACGCGCAAGGACTCCAGCTATTCGATGCTATTACGCGACTAGAGTGCTACTATCCCACCGTGAGCGAGATCTCGATCCTCACCCAGCACGCGAAAGATTTGGCTGCCTCTCTTCCAGACAACTCCACGGTAGTTGAACTCGGATGCGGTAGTCTTGTTAAGACCCGGCTACTTCTCTATGCCCTAGAGCGCCTGCGGAAGAAGACAAGCTATTACGCTCTTGATCTGTCATCGTCCGAGCTCAAGAAAGCAATAAACGGCCTCGATAGCGGGTTGAAATATGTGTCAGTCATTGGTCTACATGGGACATATGACGACGGAAGAAAATGGCTTGCGCGCGCAAGGTCAAGGTCGCCCGGTCACCTTGTTGTGTTGTGGCTCGGATCTTCGATCGGGAATCTAAGCAGAGACGACGCTGCGTCGTTTCTCTCACAGTTTGTCAAAGAGTCACTCCTGCCAGGTGACATGTTTGTCATCGGCATTGACAGACGCAACGATCCCGACATCGTTTGGAGAGCATATAACGATGATACTGGTATTACGCGGAAGTTCATTTTAAACGGACTCCATCATGCCAATCGACACCTTGACCAAGCATTCCGACTTGAAGATTGGGAGTACGAAGGCATATACCATAAACGTGGCGGTTACCACGAAGCATTCTACACTGCGCAACGCGACGTCGACATTCGTGGCATTGTCGGAAACGAATCAGGGTATTTTCCTGCGGGCAGGCGCATTCTGGTTGAACAGAGCTGGAAATACAGTCCGCGTGAGGCAGCAGTCCTCTTTGACCGCTGTGGCCTCTTCCCGGTCCAGCGCTGGACAGATGCAGCTGGAATGTACGATCTTCATTTACTACATGTCCCGCCATTTAATTTTTTCATATCTGGCCTCGATTCAAGTCATGTGCCCAACTTGGAAAGTTGGGAGGAACTATGGAAGTCCTGGGATTTGGTATCGGAGTCTATGATGCCAGACGCAATGTTACAAGAGAAGCCGATCCCCGTCCGTAACGAATGTGCTTTTTACCGCGGCCACGTACCAACGTTCTTCGATATAAAGCTCACAGAAGCAGTCCCCGAGCTACGTCCTCTTGAGCCGGTATACTTCCATGGCATTTTCGCGCGAGGCATCGACCCTGATCTGGATGATCCATCTCATGTTCATTGGCATTCTGAAACTCCGCAGACTTGGCCTTCTCCTGATGCAATCATGAAATACAAAGGCAATGTACGTGACAGGATAAAAAGGATGTATTCAATTCCGACGTTGACTAGACGTGGTTGGAGGGCAATATGGATGGGATTTGAGCATGAGTCGATGCATCTCGAGACGTTGTTGTACATGCTCTTGCAATCCGGCACAACAATTCCTCCTCCAGTTCCCGCTTCGATGGTTTTTGGCATTGGCGGACGGCCATGCAGCTTCCCGGATCGGACTACGATTGAATTACATGATATCGAACTTGGTATGATGGACTCCGAAGACCAGGATGATATTGTCGAGCCTGTCAGTGCGCATGAGTTTGGTTGGGATAACGAAAAGCCTCCTAGTATCTCCTCAGTTTCTGGCAAATTGGAAGTCAGTCGCAAGTTGATCACCAATGCGGATTATCTAGCGTATTTGCGTGAGATTGGAAGTCAGTATATACCCCAGTCATGGAGTGGAACAGTGGTTCGTCCGACCGTTAAGACTGTTTTCGGAGCTATTGCTTTCGACATATCTGACGAGATAGGACCTGCACAGTGGCCTGTCGTTGCATCGTACAATGACTTGCAGGGGTACGGGAAGTGGAAAGGACACGGATGGCGATTACCTTCTGAAGTAGAACTCCGCGTAATCTACGACTACTCCGCAAACGGTACCTCAACCGACGGCCAATACGACATCGCCCAGTCGAATATTGCGTTCAAGTTTTGGCATCCCACAGCTCTGGCTCCTGAGATTGAGATCGCTGGGCCAGGAAGCATGGGTGTGTGGGAATGGACGAGTACTGTCTTGACGCGCCATGAAGGATTTGTACCTGGACGACTTTATCCAGAGTATACGGCTGATTTCTTTGACGGAAAGCATAATGTCGTGCTTGGAGGATCGTGGACAACGCATCCTAGGGTGTCTGGCAGGCGGAGTTTTAGGAATTGGTATCAGCGGGCGTATGAGTTTGCGTTTATCGGTGGTAGACTGGTCAGAGATGCATTATAAGTGTGGTTTCTCTTGTGTATTCCAGGTGTATTTTGGTGTAGCATAATATAAATATGGGTATAACTTCGGACCCATTAAGAGACACTCAACTGTAACAGCTTGATGTATTGAGTAGTCTTATGGTGGTACGAGATTATAAATATAATTATTCAGTCTACCAGCTTTCGCAACCGTTGGATAATTACTATTGCTAACTGCAAGCGCACGTGGCTGACAAAAACTCTGAAATGTCTCTTCTACAATCTCCCTGCTCAACAGGAAGTTCTCTAGCCCTACAGAAGGTGCGTAGACGTGATTTCAGGCACCATGAGGCATGTTGTAGGGTATTTTCCATGGCATTTCTTGGAAAGGTTCCATGCAACACTGGGCCATTCTCTAGTCATATATATGCAACATTGGCGTGCAGCCATACCAATATTCATAGACAAATGCAATAATTAATGAAAATCGACATGTCAGCTGACAATTACTAAACAGCACAACACAAGTATATCAACGGCACAAAATATATTACATCTATCAATGCAAAACACAGCCCAATCAAAACGCCATTCCTGCAAATGCCCTAACAATCTAATATACAAGGAAATATTTTGTCAGCAAGACTTTTCTATTCTAGACGCTCCCAGATCATCAGTTGTATTGCTTAATGCCTGCTGCTTAGAATGCATCTGCTCCATTTCCATCGCGAAATTCCTGAAAATGTCATCCTTAATCACCGAGAAATAGAATGTGGGGATGAAAAGAGCGAATGATACTACGACGACGGTAGTGCCGACCACACAGCTGACCACCCTGAAAGCATCGGCATTTAAGGCTATTCCAAGCTGATTTGTTGCGAGCGCATATGTCCCCTGAATTACTCACGTCAGACCGCAAGTCGTAAATTATGATAAACATCGAATACATACCACAGGGAAAGAGAGACCCCACCATGTAATGCCAAATACCTTGGGCCGGTAGTACAGACACCCCGCAACAGCACAGAACAGCCAAAATGTCGCAAATCCAACCATCACCACAGCTACAATAATACCAAGGTATTTAAGCACTGGAACTTGGGAAAGCATAGGATAGTCGTGCTTCACGAGGTAGTCTTGCAGGCTCTGGGAATTGAGTAGGAACCCATATGCCCCTTGTCCAAACGGACCGATTGGTAGGAAACAACTGATCATCATTTCACGAGCAGGCATATTACCCGTTAATAAACGCCATGCGTACACACATGTGAACGCGTAAGCCAGAACTTCGCCGTTACCCCATACCAACGTGGTCATGACCATCATATGCGGTTTCCAGTTCTCAGGCAGCTCCTCGAGAATTAGTGAGCCAGTGCTTGAATTGACAACAAGTGTGACGACGGGTAGAAGAATGACCGCGTTCAGTCCTTCTGGCTGTTTGCGGCTGTGACGTACAAATCCGACGAAAACGATGAGCCACGCACAGGCGAGAGAAAGAGCTAAATCTATCCACCAGAGGATATAGCATGGCCAGACTGCTCTCTTGCCGAATATACCTATAGTGTCGGCAATAACAGAACTAAGGCCCATAGGTATGCATCCCAAGAACATCGACTGCATCGGATGGAAGAGAACCTGCTTGAAAGTTCCCGGGAAGAGAATATGTCGTAATATTGTCATAATGCAAAAGAGGATTAGAAGAC
Organism: Lipomyces doorenjongii; assembly: GCF_038497915.1. Taxonomy (NCBI): domain Eukaryota; kingdom Fungi; phylum Ascomycota; class Lipomycetes; order Lipomycetales; family Lipomycetaceae; genus Lipomyces; species Lipomyces doorenjongii. The sequence goes on along the minus strand of NW_027118120.1, from coordinate 9,492 downwards.
CAGTAGCGAATGCCCAAAAAGCGATGCCGATATCTCTCAGCCACTCAGTACCAAAAGGGTAGTCAATCAAGATAGCGCCAGATATGCCGGTGCCCATAACCATGCCAAACCATCTGCAATAAAAAGTTAGTGTATGCTGGAAGACGCTCAAATCGGCCGGACAAGCGTACGCTGGAGAGAAGTACTTTATTCGGTACAGCAATATCTCTGTTATGCTCCGGCGCACTAATAACTCGCTCTTTTCCTGCATATTTGCTCACGACAATATAGGTTTATCTTGTAGTGAGCAAGAACTAGAGGAGCAAACAGGAATAATTAATGACGGACGCCACAGTGGGTGTTGCGCCACGTTTATATTCTCCCCTGAAATGTGTGGCGACGGGCAAGTTTTGGGCGGTGCGAAAATAAATTTCGGACATAAGGGATAATTCCTGCCACATGACAAGCCACGGACTCGGTCCAGCCTCGATTTTCACGCCACGCGTTCTTACCTCCCCTTGCAAGCGTCACCGCCACGGAGCCACAAATAGCCACATTATTATTGTCGCACCGAAATCCTGGAGGCTAGTATCATAGTAGCACTCGCGGCTTAGAATGCAACCCACCTTGCCTAGCCACAGCGAGTCCAGCGCCACACAGACAGCGAGACCTTTATGGGCAAAAGACAGCTTCATGGAGGGCCTTTTGTGTGAGTTCTACTGTTCTAGTCCCGTAATATCTTCCTATCGAAGATTCGGTTTCTTGGATACAATTGCGCCTGTCGTTGGTTTCGTCCAGAGTTATTGAAGGCATGCGAACTAACTTGCACACTTAGCGGAGGAACCTTTGCTATCGGCATTATCTGTATCACTATCATTGCCTTCATTTCTTCGCGCAAACCCGCATGCATGCAACCGGAAATCAAATAATCGTGTACATACTTCGCCGACAACCGTACTTGTTCTGTCTCTTACCATTAGGCACGGTCGCTCTTCTGGAATTACTTTCACATTCGTATAATGATTCGTCCCGCACCCCCAACTTAAGAGGGTATGGGCTCCAACTTCTGGTGACTCTTAAACTATCCCATTCTCTCCCTCCTAAATGTTGGCGTGTGGCTCACGCAATACACCAACATTTCCCGTCCATGTTCTGAAACAACTCAAACCATCCCCAACACCTTTCTGGTTTGGATCAAATCACCCGATCCGCAAGATGAATATGTGAAGGGATTCCATTAGCGTAGCAATAATACTTACTGAAATAGGAGCATGGAAATCTGTAGCCCATGCAAGACGTCATATATTCGTCATTATTTACTAGCACAATATTATAGACGTGTAAAACTCCATTAGACATTCGTGTACTATATATGACAAAATTTTAACCCGTCCCATGATCAAATTTTTTGTTTCGCGACTAATCCTCCAAATGTAACAATTCGATAATTTACACAACAACACCAGAGTTGCTAGCAATACGTGGCCACAGGTCCGCGCACTCCTTGCCGACAGGGCCAGTGATGGCCGATCCCTTCATCTCACCCTTGGGGTTGACAATAACACCGGCATTGTCCTCGAAGTACAAGTAAACACCGTCTTTTCTTCTCCATGGCTTTGACTGACGAACGACAATGGCGGGCATAACCTTTTTGCGGAGTTCAGGCTTTCCCTTCTTGACAGTGGCCTAACAAATTTCCGTAAGCACATCACTCTGACTGCACACTCCATCCGAGCACAAAACATACCATAACCATGTCACCGACACCAGCAGCAGGGAGACGGTTCAATCGCGCGCCGACACCCTTCACAGAGATGATGTACAAGTTCCGTGCGCCGGAGTTATCGCAGCAGTTAAGGATCGCGCCGACTGGAAGACCGAGCTATCATAACCATTAGAAATGCCATCCTTGGACAATATTCTCTTTCATAGTCGTTCTGTTTCGGGAATAATTGTACATACCGAGATCCTGTACTTGTTACCAGACGAACCAGCTCCTAGTCTCCATTAGTACCAGATCTTCATCAGAAATAATCACACTTCCATCTCCTAGCAACAATAAATCAATACTTACCAGCTTTAGACATTTTGTACTATATATGCAGAACTTGCGTGTAATACAAACCGGAGCAAGCGACACGAAAATCCAAATCAAGGTTGGCCGTCTGTCGTGCTATGACCGCTGTCCACATTCACCAGTCAAGCAAACATTATTGTCCGGCGACTTGTCATATTTATGTTTGTGACTGCTTTTTACCCTAGATTATCGCAGTCTAGGGTTTATATAGCAGCCAGCGATTGAGGTTTAAGGTTTAGAGAAGCTTTAGTAATCGTGACTCCTCCACCCCTGAATTTGGGAATTTGGATCCCTTACCCAAACGGTTCCCCAGATTTCGATTGTGACACTAAGGATTTTGGCAACGGTGGCATCCAGTTTTCTAAGGATATCCATGCAGTGTATATTGTCGAGCGACTAGATTGTAGGATATTTAAAAGTGTCCCAATTTTGCGGAAAAGCTCGACCATAAATTCACAAATCATAATAGGAACACAAACAAATAATCTAAAATACAGAAATAACCAATAACGCACGTATTCCATTCCTACATTACAAACACAAAATCACAGCTCATACTTTTAGCACAGCAATCGCCAATAGCTACGGCTTACCGGATGCTGCAGGTGTATCGTCATCATCTTCATCCTCATCAAGGTCCATCATTACCGTGTCGCCAACCTCGTCCTTGTAATTCCGAATGTCACGACGCCCGCCCTCACCCTCATCCTCACTATCACTAAGTTCGCCATCCTTCTGAATATTAGAGTCCCAAACTTCCTGGCTACCACCGCGCATGTCCTTGCTCTCCTCAGTATCCTCCTCGGGCTCCTCCTCAGGAGCGTCGCGAGGGACGTCAGTCATTTGGACACTAGGAGCGAACTTCGTACGTGAAAGGTTCTCTAAGACAGTTGTACGGATGCGATCCAGGTATTCCTTACTGTTGGCGTTCTGCATATTAGACGGGCGGACCTCAAGTTGATAATCAGGACCATAGTATTCGTAGTAATCGTTGTAAGGAATTTCTAAATTGTCAGAATGGCACAGCTAAAGATTTCTGACGTCATGTGTACATACCGGGTCCAACAATCTGGCCGACTAATAAGCCGGTCTCATATGTCCACGTCCGTGCGACATTTCGCATGGTATAACCACCCCCACCAACAACCAAAGTCGGCAAACCAAAGCTCTTGACAAAGCTCACACAATTAGCATGGCCTTTCATACTGAGATTAAAGCATCCGAGACGATCACCAGAAAGAGAGTCACCACCACATTGGAGGACGACGGCAGTTGGTCGGTACCACTCCATGATGGCTGTAATGACTGGCTCGAACACGGACTTATAGGTGACATCGTCGATACCATCACGTAATGGGAAGTTTACGGCATAGTTCTTGCCTTTTCCAATGCCAATATCACGCAACTCACCAGTTCCCGGGAAATATTCGCCGTATTTGTGGAAACTGCAGGTCATGACTCTGTCTGTAGTGTAAAAGGCCTCCTCGACACCGTCACCGTGATGAACATCAATATCAATATAGACAACTCGAGGATGGTACCTCAGAAGTTCAAGAATGCCAAGCACAATATCTAAACAATCATTAGGTCTCAACTCTCGAACTTGCCAATGCAAGTTCACTTACCGTTCACATAGCAGAACCCACTAGCCTCGCTCTTCTTCGCATGGTGCAGGCCACCAGCCCAATTAATAGCAATATCACACTTCCCTCGATTCAGTCTAGCCGCGCCCTCTATAGTTCGCAGTTAGTCAACCACTCGATACCCATAGACGGCCATCACGATCCTCTTACCCATTGAACCGCCACCACTGATACTGCAAAACTCGAACAATCCGTCAAACACGGGACAATCATCGCCAACATTGAATTTCACTTGCTCCTTAGCAAACATATCCATATTATCGGGCGTTACTCGTGACAAAAAGTCGACATATTCGTCGGTGTGAAATTGACACATTTCCTGTTTTGTGGCTGGCTTTGCGCGCTAGTACAAATTAATTACACGTTAGCAAGCCAAGATCCGTAAAAAGATGCAGCACCAGTTAATGCAATTAATCAACGTACGTAAATCTCCATTTTCTTGTATAATCCGTAGTTCATGACTAAACTGTGGGCCATCCTTATACGGTGAGGTTTCATCGGATGGCCAGCACCGTACGCATAATTGCCAACATCGGCTATTACACATTAGTAAATCCTTCCAACATTCCAGTCCAGCTTATATTTCGATTTCATCGACGACGCAGGATGCGAAACCGTAAGGAGACGGGTTCTTACAATCATAGAAATACGCGACTCCTACATACAAGCAACAGTTAGTATGTCCCCATATATTTACTGAAACGCAAACTTGCTCGGTCAAGACGGATGGTACTCACTTTGCTTCTGAGAGGACAGAACTATCGGATCTAAAGGCGCAGCCGGGTACGACATCTTTAGATACTGTGGGTGTACTTTTCGAAAATGGCGGGCGTCTCGCTTGCAACTGCAATCACCTCACTGATCCGGAGCAGTATTCCACGCAAGTAGAATTACAAAATCCTAGCAGCTGCAGAATATAAACAATTCTAAACCCGAATAAATTGAACGCTAACAATAATGCGAAGCGAAAGTTGCTCTTGGTGCATGAAACGTGCAATCGCGGTGGAATCTATGGCGCGACAGCGAAGTAGCGCCTGACATCTTGATAGTATTATGGAGCACATTATACAGCCGTACTATGGGCTTTTATTACAAGTACTTCACATACTTGACCCATATTAGTTGCCAAATGTGCGATTCGTGGGGCTGGTACCAATCATCCGGGTAAGCTTCTTGAAACCTGTTGTCGATATAAATTCTCAATTGGGCCTTTTGAACAGCGATTGAGTAAGTCAAAGGTATTGGACGAATTCTACTCAAATGACTACTCTAATACGGCAATTTCTTTTCGCCCGTGCCTCGCTCGGCGTCTTTTCGTCGTCGCTACGTGCGATACGGCCATCGTGTTACCGGTCTTTCATGAGCACGCCCATTCAGAATTCGACACTGCGACAAGTTATCAGGGGCGAACGTAAGCCGAAACGCCCCGTTAAGGAATCGGAGTCGCCATCTTTGGATAACTGTCCGCAGCGAAAGGGCGTGGTTGTGCGTGTTGCGACTATGAAGCCGAAGAAACCCAATTCTGCACAGCGAAAGGTTGCGAGAGTGAAGTTGTCGAATGGAAAGATGTGTTATGCCTATATTTCTGGAGAGGGTCATAATGTATGTGAATTGGTTTGGGAGATGTGAGGGCTGTGCTAATAGTCATGGTATAGGCTCAGGAGCATTCTGTTGTTACCGTCCGTGGCGGCCGTTCTCAAGATTTGCCTGGTGTGAGATACCACTTGGTACGAGGTCCGTATTTCATATTCTACATTGTATGATGAGGGTGAGCTGATACACGTGCAGGTGGTCGAGATTTGGGTGGAGTGCCAAACAGATCCACTTCCCGATCGAAGTACGGAAGTAAGTAGATTCATACAAGCTCTATGGAATTTGTGACTGACGCGCGTTACAGCTAAGAAGCCGTCATCCAAGTGAGCGGCATAGTGAGCTAGGTTTTGGTAGATAAGGCTATTAGATTTTGTATATATAACTGCTACTGTACTGACGGAACAACTACTTGTAGAATATATTGTTTTCCTTACAAGTTCTGACCAATTGGTTCACATGCAATTTAACCTTAGCAATAATATTCTACAGGAACTTTTCAATCTCAAGGACATCCTCCTCCCTAACGCCATTCGCCTCTTCCCTAAGCTCCAACCACTTGACTTTCTCAAACTCACCCGCTGTGTGCTTCGCGATAGCATCAACAGCAGCCTCAGCAACGAGTAAACAAATGGCATCGTAGCCGCCCGCGCCAGGCACAACACCGCCCAAAACGCCAGGCAAAGTACTACACGCATCCAATAACCTCGTCTGCTCTATCGGTTCGATCTGCGCGCCGGATCGAATCGTCATAGTCCTCAAATTATCTCTAATCTCGACAATAGCATCTACTACCAGCGCGAACAGCTCCCCTGTCCGTCCACCGTTCGAAAGCCCAAGCTGCCTAATTCCCATCGTACTAAATTTCAGCACCTCATCCACAAACGCGTCATACTCCTCTGGCTTTCCCACGGCCTGCTCACCAAGCCCAATCATGGCCGCAATCAATTTCTCATTAGCTTTCCCTAGCGCAGTCCACACTGCAGCCGCACTATCGCCCCCTTCCTTCCGCCACTGTAGAACCATCTGCACCATAGCCGGTGTCTCAGACCCTCCGGTAACGTCACCCATCAATAACCTCAACCGTCTCGGAACCGCACATGAACCCGTACCGACATTCCAATCCGCGTTGATAACATTTGTCAACGACAACAGGTACGATGCTTCCGTCTCGCCATCGGAAGAAGTAGGCGCGGATGGCAACGACGAAATAATTGATGGTTGGAAACGGCGGTAGACTATAGAGCCAAACACGGCACATGCGACGTCGAATCCAGAGCCTATTTTGCCTTGTGCATTGCAGTGGGCTAGCTGTGCGAGATTGTGTAGTATCGTTTTAGATTCCGACGCGACCGGGTTCATGTCGCCGTAAAACGACAGTAGAGCCGCGACTAGAGATGTCGTTAATGCAGCGGACGATCCTAGCCCGGTTTTTGGTACTGCTACGATTGGGAGCAGGTGTTTGTTAAAAGGCGGGACCCCGTCGCTTGGTTGTGAATGGTAGGCGTTGTCGGAGAGGATAGTAATCGTTAACGACGGTATCGCCGCTTGCAAGATACCTGTGGCTGAGAGGTAGTTCATGACCGTCGCGATTGTGGATTGCACAAATGGGTTTCGACGATTTGGTGTCAATGTGGTCACGCCCACGAATCCCGTTGCTGGTGACCGACAGAGGGTGTAGCTCCATTCTCCTTCTTGGAATTGGGGGCTCAGTACGGTGATGGTCGGGAGAGTGAGGTCGACAAATTGCGAGGAAGTAATGGCGTAGATTCTGGCCGAGAGCGCAGTCACGAAGGATGAATTCTCTGCATCGAGGACGAGGTAGCCGCCGGCCACGAGAGCTTTTCCTGGGGCTGAAAAGCAGCGTTTAGCAATCGTCATTGCAGCTGATTCTGTTAGTCATAGTCAAGCTGGACAGTGGTGAACGCACAGTATCTCTTAAGCGAAATTTCGTAGGATGAGCGTGGTTATTGATCAATTGAGTTGACGAAGTGTGAGAACTGGTCATGTACTAATAGTAGTATTATGTATAACCTAATATATAACGAGTTACAACAAAACACAATGCGTGTGTTTGGATGTGTATAGACGCGATGCGCAAATCCGAGCGTAGCATCGAAATTTGTAACAATTTATCCCGGCGCTAAGGTTACGGCACCATGTCACGTTAGTCGGCATCAATTTTTTTGCAAGTTCTGACCCAATTTAGTAGCAACGCATATAAGCACCGCACAGGCCCCCTGTTTTCTTGAGATTCCGGATCTTCGAATATGTAGCCGTTCTAATGATAATGTGCAGTGTGTGGTCTACAGTTGGTCTGCAGAACTCGTCTCTGCACAGACACAGGCGCATGACGTTCGTCAAATTACGATGTCGAATTGACGAATTCAATTTATACTTAAGAGTCACACCGATGTTATCCGTTACGAGTTAACAATCAAAATCCTTGAAGCATACAGCCAAACCGTATACAACCAAACCAATCCCCATATAATACATCGTTTTAGCTCTGTTGATGCCACTCCGACGGACGTTTCATCTCCATAACGTCGTAGTATCGTGGTGTGCACGAATATCCCTTCCAGACGAAGTTATCTGTTGGGTTACACGAGCACTTGAGCTTCAATCTGTCTGCCTTGTTGGTCGGGCAACTAGTGAACGGGACGTGCCAGTATCCGATGTCGTCGAAGAAGTGGACTTTATCTTTAGGCAACAAGAGACCGGCTGCGATTGAATGTACCGGCGCGTCGCCCCATCGCTCGTAGAAGAAGCCACCTTCGTGGTCAAGGAACTCGAAGAAGTCACCGTAAGCTTTAGAACGCCAAAAGTCGAGGTTTCCGATTTCAAAGTTACTCCAGAAATGGCACCTATTATACGTGATGCCATTGTCTTCTGAGAGCCACTTCATGAGGTTATTCTCGGCAATGTGTTCGGGGTGCTCCTTTATAAATTTCTTGACTGAGTTCCAGAGTGTCGGGATAGTGTCGATGTATTCGTAGAGCGAAAGCGTGAAGCCATAGTCGTAGCCATTTTTCTCCATATATTTGAACACGTCGTAGTCGACGTCGCAGTGGAGAATGATATCGGGCTCGACGCGCCAGTAGTATTTGTAAGCCTTCATGAGCTCCTGCTGGAAAAAGAAACCGCTCTCGAACCGACACATGTGCCGGTAACTAATGGAATCACCATAAATAATTTGCTTCTGCCTCATCTGCTCGCGGACCTCAGCTGCCTTCTCCTGATCGATCCAGTCCGGATACCCCCAGTGCTCTTTCGGGATTTTGCCGTACTTTACGTTCCCACTGATCAACGACGACGTAATTTCCTTGAAATTATCATCAAAATCGTCGTCGTTCAAGAAGACCCAGTCGTAGTGGTATTTTCGGTTAAACCTGTCCTCGACATGGCGAATAGACTTCACAAGCGACCAAATGTCTTGGTTCCGAGCCAATGTGACAAAGGTGGCATTCGCGCGAATATAATCCTTGCCTTCGTCCACAGGCGTTTTAGCGTCTACCGCCGGCTTCTCTTCGCTCTTCACCTCTTCCTTTGCGGGCGCCGCCGGCTTGTCGCCTGACGTCACTGGCGCCTTTTGTTCCGGCCCGGGACTGGACGCCAACTTCTCGTGATAACCTGCTGCGCGCGACAGCGTAGTTAAACTTGAAGGATTTGTGACCTTGTAAATAATTACAATCAGAACCAACGCGAGAGCCGCAAGGCGCGCGATTCGGAGTGTCGATGCGCGAGGCATTGTTTGACAATGATCTGATGAACAACGATGCTTCCCTTGCTAAATTTATCCTGCTCAGTATCCGTATTCAGCTACTGATATCAAATTCCAGATCCTGCATATAATGCTGGATATTTGCAAGGGAACCGGTTCTCAACAACAGGCCAAAAATGTGACACTGGAGATGATCCAGGTGGAATGATTTTTGTGTGACTGAAATAGCGAGTCCCAGCGTTTACTAGCAGAGCGGCGGTTCCCCTGCATTGCTGCAGATCAATTCCCTGCAGAATATCATTCTCCCCGGGCACGATTACGAATAATTGCAAGAATGATAAAACCTACACAATTTGCCTATTAAATATTCAAAAAAATTTCTATTAGGGCTGTTACGAATATTCGTAATTGCGAATATTATTCGCAGCGAATATTCGCCCGAATAATTATTCGCAAAAGTTTGGGTTGCGAATAACGCC